>NC_069500.1:4732265-4919475 GCF_027579735.1 Bombina bombina
AGATCACACCTCTGGCAAGCTGCATCTGATATAGAGATCACACCTCCGGGAAGCTGCTTCTGATGTAGAGATCACACCTCCGGGAAGCTGCTTCTGATATAAAGATCACACCTCTGGGAAGCTGCATCTGATATAGAGATCACACCTCCGGGAAGCTGCTTCTGATATAAAGATCACACCTCTGGGAAGCTGCATCTGATATAAAGATCACACCTCCGGGAAGCTGCTTCTGATGTAGAGATCACATCTCCGGGAAGCTGCTTCTGATGTAGAGATCACACCTCCGGGAAGCTGCTTCTGATATAGAGATCACACCTCTGGCAAGCTGCTTCTGATATAGAGATCACACCTCCGGGAAGCTGCTTCTGATGTAGAGATCACACCTCCGGGAAGCTGCTTCTGATATAAAGATCACACCTCTGGGAAGCTGCATCTGATATAGAGATCACACCTCGGGAAGCTGCTTCTGATATAAAGATCACACCTCTGGGAAGCTGCATCTGATATAGAGATCACACCTCCGGGAAGCTGCTTCTGATGTAGAGATCACATCTCCGGGAAGCTGCTTCTGATGTAGAGATCACACCTCCGGGAAGCTGCTTCTGATATAGAGATCACACCTCCGGGAAGCTGCTTCTGATATGGAGATCACACCTCCGGGAAGCTGCTTCTTCTGATATAGAGATCACACCTCCGGGAAGCTGCTTCTTCTGATATAGAGATCACACCTCCGGGAAGCTGCTTCTTCTGATATAGAGATCACACCTCCGGGAAGCTGCTTCTTCTGATATGGAGATCACACCTCCGGGAAGCTGCTTCTTCTGATATGGAGATCACACCTCCGGGAAGCTGCTTCTTCTGATATGGAGATCACACCTCCGGGAAGCTGCTTCTTCTGATATGGAGATCACACCTCCGGGAAGCTGCTTCTTCTGATATGGAGATCACACCTCCGGGAAGCTGCTTCTTCTGATATGGAGATCACACCTCCGGGAAGCTGCTTCTTCTGATATGGAGATCACACCTCCGGGAAGCTGCTTCTTCTGATATGGAGATCACACCTCCGGGAAGCTGCTTCTTCTGATATGGAGATCACACCTTCGGGAAGCTGCTTCTTCTGATATGGAGATCACACCTCCGGGAAGCTGCTTCTTCTGATATGGAGATCACACCTCCGGGAAGCTGCTTCTTCTGATATGGAGATCACACCTCCGGGAAGCTGCTTCTTCTGATATGGAGATCACACCTCCGGGAAGCTGCTTCTTCTGATATGGAGATCACACCTCCGGGAAGCTGCTTCTTCTGATATGGAGATCACACCTCCGGGAAGCTGCTTCTTCTGATATGGAGATCACACCTCCGGGAAGCTGCTTCTTCTGATATGGAGATCACACCTCCGGGAAGCTGCTTCTTCTGATATGGAGATCACACCTCCGGGAAGCTGCTTCTTCTGATATGGAGATCACACCTCCGGGAAGCTGCTTCTTCTGATATGGAGATCACACCTCCGGGAAGCTGCTTCTTCTGATATGGAGATCACACCTCCGGGAAGCTGCTTCTTCTGATATGGAGATCACACCTCCGGGAAGCTGCTTCTTCTGATATGGAGATCACACCTCCGGGAAGCTGCTTCTTCTGATATGGAGATCACACCTCCGGGAAGCTGCTTCTTCTGATATGGAGATCACACCTCCGGGAAGCTGCTTCTTCTGATATGGAGATCACACCTCCGGGAAGCTGCTTCTTCTGATATGGAGATCACACCTCCGGGAAGCTGCTTCTTCTGATATGGAGATCACACCTCCGGGAAGCTGCTTCTTCTGATATGGAGATCACACCTCCGGGAAGCTGCTTCTTCTGATATGGAGATCACACCTCCGGGAAGCTGCTTCTTCTGATATGGAGATCACACCTCCGGGAAGCTGCTTCTTCTGATATGGAGATCACACCTCCGGGAAGCTGCTTCTTCTGATATGGAGATCACACCTCCGGGAAGCTGCTTCTTCTGATATGGAGATCACACCTCCGGGAAGCTGCTTCTTCTGATATGGAGATCACACCTCCGGGAAGCTGCTTCTTCTGATATGGAGATCACACCTCCGGGAAGCTGCTTCTTCTGATATGGAGATCACACCTCCGGGAAGCTGCTTCTTCTGATATGGAGATCACACCTCCGGGAAGCTGCTTCTTCTGATATGGAGATCACACCTCCGGGAAGCTGCTTCTTCTGATATGGAGATCACACCTCCGGGAAGCTGCTTCTTCTGATATGGAGATCACACCTCCGGGAAGCTGCTTCTTCTGATATGGAGATCACACCTCCGGGAAGCTGCTTCTTCTGATATGGAGATCACACCTCCGGGAAGCTGCTTCTTCTGATATGGAGATCACACCTCCGGGAAGCTGCTTCTTCTGATATGGAGATCACACCTCCGGGAAGCTGCTTCTTCTGATATGGAGATCACACCTCCGGGAAGCTGCTTCTTCTGATATGGAGATCACACCTCCGGGAAGCTGCTTCTTCTGATATGGAGATCACACCTCCGGGAAGCTGCTTCTTCTGATATGGAGATCACACCTCCGGGAAGCTGCTTCTTCTGATATGGAGATCACACCTCCGGGAAGCTGCTTCTTCTGATATGGAGATCACAACTCCGGGAAGCTGCTTCTGATATTTTTTGTCTTATTTGCTCTGAGTATTTCTGTGCTGCTGGTAAAAATAAATGATTAACTGTCAAGCTTGCCTTGTACTATGTTCTAGAAGGGACCTTTGAATGGTCTATTATGACTGTCAATAAGAATCTCTTAGCCTTCCTGACTTTGCTCTTTGTATGGTTCAGTTATGTTATATCAGACGACGAAAAAGGAGATATTGTGTATTTAGTAGATTGTATGCTTAGTGTACAATCTGACGTCATGTAATCATTTTTATAACTTTTGTGTCTGAGGAACTTTAAAGAGGCTGAAAGAAAACTACTTACGAATCCTATTATCCCTCCTTCAGAATTTAACTGCTTTAGAGGTTGTTGTTGTTGGGGGTTTTGTTTGTTTGTTTTTAGATTGAGGCAGCTCCCAAGCAGCCTTCCTCTTATCCCGTGCCTGATTCTGTTTCTGAACTTATTTCTAAGAAATGGCAGAAGCCAGGTATTCCTTTTTGTTCCATAAACAAAATGTGTTTTCTCTCCCTTCTGTTAATACAGAAATGTAGGAAACTGTTCCTAAGGTAGATACAGGGACCTGGCCAGGCGTAGCACAATTCCTTACCTATGTGAAGTTGGCACCCCATGTTTGTAAAAACTGAATTAAAATATACCATTCGTTTGTGCTGATTTGTGCCGCAAAAACCGTTTGTGCCGGTTTGGTTTAGGAGATATTGCACATTATTTTTTTATGAAACCCCGCCCATTTTGCACCCCATGTTATGCCATTTTAAATAGAAATATACCATTTGTTTGTGCTGCGTTTGTGCTGATTTGTGCCGCAAAAACGAATGTGCCGATTTGGTTTCGGAGATATAGCACATTATTTTTTTATGAAACCCCGCCCACTTTGCACCCCATGTTATTCAATTTTAAAAACAAATATACCATTCGTTTGTGCTGCGTTTGTACTGATTTGTGCCGCAAAAATGAACGTTTGTTCCGGTTTGATTTTGGAGATATTGTGCATTATGTGTACTATTTGATTCAGAAGTATTATAACTACAAAAATGTTTGTAAGTACAAATAGAATTATAAAACTTTGGGGTATACAAAAGAACAGATGTGACTTCCACACCAGAAAAAAATATTTAAGAACATATGGGGGAGATTACATACCTGGCAACTGGGAAAAAAAAAAACCTGTTTCAGTTTTCTATGCAGCGCAGCAGTGTAGCTGCTCAGCGCAATAGTCTAGTTACGCTGCATAGAAAACTAGTGAGACAATGTTTTCCCCATCGCCAGGGATGTAATGCCCCCCTAAATGTTTTTTAAAAAAAAAGCGACAAAAAAAGAATTTACTTATATAAGAAAACTTGCTTGAGTGCTTTTAAGCGCTTGTTAAATCTAAGCAAGTTAATATTGGGCTGTCTGTGGTTAACATATTACAGGCGATTAATATGGCAACAAAGAGGTTAAATTGGCTAAAGGAAGTTTATTAGGCCTAATGGGGTTGAAGAGGGCTTTACTGCAATTTAATTGAAAATTTCCTGAGGGGCACTCAGGTTAAATTAAATGTTCATGATTCAGATACAGCATGTAATTTTAAACAACTTTCCAATTTACTTCCATTAAAAAAAATGTGCACAGTCTTTTATATTTACAATTTTTGAGTCACCAGATCTTACTGAGCATGTGCAAGAATTCTCAGACTATACGTATATGCATTTGTGATTGGTTGATTGCTATCACATTATACAGGGGGAGTGGATATATACATAACTTTGAAATTTGTTATAAAAAAAATCTACTACTCATTTGAAGTTCAGACTAAGTGCTATTGCATTGTCTTGTTATCTTGCATTTGTTGATTATGCAAATCTAATGTGTTGACTGGTCCTTTAAGTAGTGGGTTTCTACTTATTCACTTTGCAGTTAAATTACTTAAAGGGACACTAAACCCAAACATTTTCTTACATGATTTAAGAAAATACAATTTTAAATAACATTCCAGTTTACTTCTATTATCTAATTTGCTTCATTATTTAGATATCCTTTTTTGAAGAAATAGCAATGCACATGGGTGAGCCAATCACACGAGGCATCTGTGCATCTACCAATCAGAAGCTACTGAGCATATCTAGATATGTTTTTCAGCAAAGAATATCAAGAAAATTAAGCAAATTAGATGATAGAAGTAAATTGGAAAGTTGTGTACAATTGCATGCTCTTTCTAAATCATGAAAGAAAAAATTTGGGTTTCATATCCCTTTAAAGGGACACTGAACCCAAATGTTTCTTTCGTGATTCAGATAGAGCATGAAATTCTAAGCAACTTTACTCCTATTATCAAATTTTCTTCATTCACTTGGAATCTTTATTTGAAATGCAAGAATGTAAGTTTAGATGCCGGCCCATTTTTGGTAAACAACCTGGGTTGTCCTTGCTGATTGGTGGATAAATTCATCCACCAATAAAGTGCTATCCAGAGTTCTGAACCCAAAAAAAACTTAGATGCCTTCTTTTTCAAATAAAAATAGCAAAAGAATGAAGAAAAATTGATAATAGGAGTAAATTAGAAAGCTGCTTAAAATTGCTGCGCTATCTGAATCACGAAAGAAAAAAATTGGGTTCAGTGTCCCTTTAAGCTATGGTTTTGGGCTTCTTCCAATCCATTACTCTTCAATAACCCCATGTATGCCGTATAAACCGGTATGTTACCATGTTAATCCTTTAATGCCCAGGGCCGGATTTACATTTCGGGCGCCCATAGGCACAGAGTGCACTATACAGAGTGCATCCCCCTTGTTTTCTGTTACCGGCGGCTTCCGTGGTGCCAATGAAACGCCTGCCTGTGCTGGATAGACTTTTTAATGGGCAGCCTACACTGAGGTCCCTCTCTGCCCCCACGGAAGCCGCCAGTCATGGAAAAGGAGGAGGTGCGCTCTGAATAGTGTTCTATATAGAGAGCACCCTCCTTGTTGCCGGTGTTCTGTCAAATTGACAGCACACCAGCAATTAGGCACGGTTCCCCTCTATGGAGGGCGCCTGTAGGCACATGCCTACTCTGCCTCATTACAAATCTGGCCCTGTAAATGCCACATTAACCTCTCTGGTGCAATATTAACCCTCTTACATTTTACTTTCTGGTGCAGTGTTAAAGGGACAGCATACACCAATTTTCATATAACTGCATGTAATAGACACTATTATAAAGAATAAGATGCACAGATACTGATATATAAATCCGCTATGAAACCATTTAAAAACTTACTTAGAAGCTCCCAGTTTAGCTCTGTTTAAAAGGTTACTGGAGCACCCATTGCAAGTGGGAAATATCAGACACTCCCCCTCCCCCTTCCTTTGCATATGAAAAGACCCTTTACACAAACAGAAGCAAGGTGGAGTAGGTATACTTCGGTATTCTCCTAAAACTTTGGGGCTTGGTTAGGAGTCTCAAAATCAGAGCAATGTTATTTAAGAACAAGCAAAAACTATCAGTTTTAAAAAAAAAAAAAAAAAAACTTTATGAGCTATATAAATAGATCATCTACAATAGATCATGAGTGGGAGGGGCCTAATTTAGCGCTTAATTGCGCAGTAACTTTTACAGACTGAGACATCCAGCTTCCCTCAAGAAGTCTCCTGAATGCTATAGGACCTCTCTAAAGGGCTTTTAGGCTTTCCAAAGACGTTTGTATGGAAAGGTAGGGCCACAGCAGAGCTGTGGCAGTTTGTTGTGACTGGTAAAAATCATTTTTTTGATCCGTTTTTTAAACTAAGGGGTTAATCATCCATTTGCAAGTGGGTGCAATGCTCTGTTAGCTTATTATACACACTGTAAAAATTTCATTTGATTTACTGCTTTTTTTCACTGACCTTTTTTATTTTTCTTAAAGGCACAGTACCGTTTTTATTTTTTGCTTGTTAACTTGCTTTAAAGTGTTTTCCAAGCTTGCTAGTCTCATTGCTAGTCTGTACAAACATGTCTGACATAGAGGAAACTCCTTGTTCATTATGTTTAGAAGCCATGGTGGAACCCCCTCTTAGAATGTGTACCAAATGTACTGATTTCACTTTAAGTAATAAAGACCATATTTTGTCTTTAAAAAATTTATCACCAGAGGAATCTGACGAAGGGGAAGTTATGCCGACTAACTCGCCCCACGTGTCAGAACCTTTAAATCCCGCTCAAGGGACTCACGCTCAAGAGGCACCAAGTACATCTAGCACGCCCATGGCGTTTACTTTACAAGACATGGCGGCATTCATGGATAATACACTGTCAGCGGTATTATCCAGACTTCCTGGGTTACGAGGAAAGCGAGACAGCTCTGGAGTTAGAAGAAATGCAGAGCATACTGACGCTTTAGTAGCTATGCCTGATACCCCCTCACAATATGCAGAAGCTGAGGAAGGAGAGCTTCTTTCTGTGGGTGATTTTTCTGACTCAGGGAAGAGGATTCAACCTGATTCTGATATGTCAACATTTAAATTTTAGCTTGAACACCTCTGCGTGTTGCTCAGGGAGGTTTTATCTGCTCTGAATGACTGTGATACAATTGCAGTGCCAGAGAAATTGTGTAGATTGGATAAATACTATGCAGTACCTGTCTATACTGATGTTTTTCCAATACCTAAAAGGTTTACAGAAATTATTAATAAGGAGTGGGATAGACCCGGTGTGCCGTTCTCTCCCCCTCCTATTTTTAAGAAAATGTTTCCAATAGATGCCGCCACACGGGACTTATGGCAAACGGTCCCTAAGGTGGAGGGAGCAGTTTCTACACTAGCCAAGCGTACTACTATCCCTGTCGAGGACGGTTGTGCTTTCTTAGATCCAATGGATAAAAAGTTAGAGGGTTACCTTAAGAAAATGTTTATTCAACAAGGTTTTATTCTACAGCCCCTTGCATGCATTGGCCCAGTCACTGCTGCTGCGGCCTTCTGGTTTGAGTCTCTGGAAAAAGCTTTACAGGTAGAGACCCCATTGGATGATATACTTGACAAGCTTAGAGCACTTAAGATAGCCAATTCTTTTGTTTCTGATGCCATTGTTCATTTGACTAAACTAATGGCTAAGAATTCTGGTTTTGCTATTCAGGCGCGTAGGGCGCTATGGCTTAAATCATGGTCAGCTGACGTTACTTCAAAGTCTAAGCTGCTTAATATTCCCTTCAAGAGTGCAGACCCTATTCGGGCCTGGTTTGAAAGAGATCATTTCTGATATCACTGGAGGAAAAGGTCATGCCCTTCCTCAGCATAGGTCCAAATCAAGGGCCAAACAGTCTAATTTTCGTGCCTTTCGAAACTTCAAGGCGAGTGCGGCATCAACTTCCTCTAATACAAAACAAGAGGGAACTTTTGCCCAGTCCAAGTCGGTCTGGAGACCTAACCAGACTTGGAACAAAGGTAAGCAGGCCAAAAAGCCTGCTGCTGCCTCTAAGACAGCATGAAGGATTGGCCCCCGATCCGGTAACGGATCTAGTAGGGGGCAGACTTTCGCTCTTCGCCCAGGCTTGGGCAAGAGATGTCCAGGATCCCTGGGCGTTGGAAATTGTATCCCAGGGATATCTTCTGGACTTCAGAGCTTCTCCTCCAAAAAGGAGATTTCACCTTTCACAATTATCTGCAAACCAGATAAAGAGAGAGGCATTTTTACACTGTGTTCAAGACCTCCTAGTTATGGGAGTGATCCACCCAGTTCCAAAGGAGGAACAGGGACAAGGATTCTATTCAAATCTGTTTGTGGTTCCCAAAAAAGAGGGAACCTTCAGACCAATCTTAGATCTCAAGATCTTAAACAAATTTCTCAGGGTCCCATCATTCAAGATGGAGACTATTCGTACCATCCTACCTATGATCCAGGAAGGTCAATACATGACTACAGTGGATTTAAAGGATGCTTATCTTCGCATTCCGATACACAAAGATCATCATCATCGGTTTCTCAGGTTTGCCTTCCTAGACAGGCATTACCAGTTTGTAGCCCTTCCCTTTGGGTTAGCTACAGCCCCAAGAATCTTTACGAAGGTTCTGGGGTCACTTCTGGTGGTCCTAAGGCCGCGGGGCATAGCAGTAGCCCCTTATTTAGACGACATTCTGATACAGGCGTCAAATTTCCAAATTGCCAAATCTCATACGGACATAGTTCTGGCATTTCTGAGGTCGCATGGGTGGAAAGTGAACGAAAAAAAGAGTTCTCTATCCCCTCTCACAAGAGTCTCCTTTCTGGGAATAGATTCTGTAGAAATGAGGATTTACCTGACAGAGACCAGGTTATCAAAACTTCTAAATTCCTGCCGTGTTCTTTATTCCACTTCTCGCCCTTCGGTGGCTCAGTGTATGGAAGTAATCGGTTTAATGGTAGCGGCAATGGACATAGTGCCGTTTGCCCGTCTACATCTCAGACTGCTGCAACTCTGCATGCTCAGTCAGTGGAATGGGGATTACACAGATTTGTCCCCTCTACTAAATCTGGATCAAGAGACCAGGGATTCTCTTCTCTGGTGGCTATCTCGGGTCCATCTGTCCAAAGGTATGACCTTTCGCAGGCCAGATTGGACAATAGTAACGACTGATGCCAGCCTTCTGGGCTGGGGGGCAGTCTGGAACTCCCTGAAGGCTCAGGGATCGTGGACTCAGGAGGAGACCCTCCTCCCAATAAACATTCTGGAACTAAGAGCGATATTCAATGCTCTTCAAGCTTGGCCTCGGCTAGCGACAATGAGGTTCATCAGATTTCAGTCGGACAACATCACGACTGTGGCTTACATCAACCATCAAGGGGGAACAAGGATTTCCCTAGCGGTGTTGGAAGTTTCAAAGATAATTCGTTGGGCAGAGATTCACTCTTGCCACCTATCAGCTATCCATATCCCAGGTGTAGAGAACTGGGAGGCGGATTTTCTAAGTCGACAGACTTTTCATCCGGGGAGTGGGAACTCCATCCGGAGGTATTTGCACAATTGGCTCAACATTGGGGTGAACCAGAACTGGATCTCATGGCGTCTCGCCAGAACGCCAAACTTCCTTGTTACGGATCCAGGTCCAGGGACCCCAAGGCAACGATGATAGATGCTCTAGCAGCGCCTTGGTCCTTCAACCTGGCTTATGTGTTTCCACCGTTTCCTCTGCTCCCTCGTCTGATTGCCAAAATCAAGCAGGAGAGAGCATCAGTGATCTTGATAGCACCTGCGTGGCCACGCAGGACTTGGTATGCAGATCTGGTGGACATGTCATCCTTTCTACCATGGACTCTGCCGCTGAGACAGGACCTTCTACTTCAGGGTCCTTTCAACCATCCAAATCTAATTTCTCTGAGACTGACTGCCTGGAGATTGAACGCTTGATTTTATCAAAGCGTGGCTTCTCCGAGTCATTTATTGATACCTTAATTCAGGCACGAAAGCCTGTCACCAGGAAAATCTATCATAAGATATGGCGTAAATATCTTTATTGGTGTGAATCCAAGGGTTACTCATGGAGTAAAGTCAGGATTCCCAGGATATTATCTTTTCTCCAAGAAGGATTGGATCTTTTCTCCAAGAAGGATTGTCAGCTAGTTCCTTAAAGGGACAGATTTCTGCACTATCTATTCTTTTGCACAAGCGTCTGGCGGATGTTCCAGACGTTCAGGCATTTTGTCAGGCTTTAGTTAGAATCAAGCCTGTGTTTAAACCTGTTGCTCTACCATGGAGTTTAAATTTGGTTCTTAAAGTTCTTCAGGGGGTTCCGTTTGAACCTCTTCATTCCATAGATATCAAACTTTTATCTTGGAAAGTTCTATTTTTGGTAGCTATTTCCTCGGCTCGAAGAGTTTCCGAGTTATCTGCCTTACAATGTTATTCCCCTTATCTGATCTTCCATGCAGATGAGGTAGTTTTGCGTACCAAACCTGGGTTTTTACCTAAGGTGGTATCTAATAAGAATATCAATCAGGAGATTGTTGTTCCGTCATTGTGTCCTAATCCTTCTTCAAAGAAGGAACGTCTTTTACATAATCTTGACGTGGTTCGTGCTTTAAAGTTTTATTTACAAACTACTAAAGATTTTTAGTCAAACATCTGCTTTGTTTGTTGTCTACTCTGGATAGAGGAAAGGCCAAAAGGCTTCGGCAACTTCTCTTTCGCTTTGGCTAAGAAGTATAATACGCTTAGCTTATGAGACTGCTGGCCAGCAGCCTCCAGAAAGGATTACAGCTCATTTTACTAGAGCTGTGGCTTCCACATGGGCCTTTAAAAATGAGGCTTCTGTTGAACAGATTTGCAATGCGGCGACTTGGTCTTCGCTTCATACTTTTTCAAAATTCTATAAATTTGATACTTTTGCTTCTTCGGAGGCTATTTTTGGGAGAGAGGTTTTACAGGCAGTGGTTCCTTCCGTTTAAGTACCTGCCTTGTCCCTCCCTTCATCCGTGTACTTTAGCTTTGGTATTGGTATCCCACAAGTAATGGATGATCCGTGGACTGGATACACCTTACAAGAGAAAACATAATTTATGCTTACCTGATAAATTTATTTCTCTTGTGGTGTATCCAGTCCACGGCCCGCTCTGTCATTTTAAGGCAGGTATTTTTTAACTCTAAACTACAGTCACCACTGCACCCTATAGTTTCTCCTTACTCTTGCTTGTCTTCGGTCGAATGACTGGCTATGGCAGTTATGGGAGAAGCTATATAGACAGCTCTGCTGTGGGTGATCTCTTGCAACTTCCTGTTGGGAAGGAGAATATTCCACAAGTATTGGATGATCCGTGGACTGGATACACCACAAGAGAAGTAAATTTATCAGGTAAGCATAAATTATGTTTTTTGCGGCACAAATCAGCACAAACGCAGCACAAACGAATGGTATATTTTTTTTTAAAATTGCATAACATGGGGTGCAAAGTGGGCAGAGTTTCAGCAAATATAATGCGCTATATCTCCGAAACCAAACCGGCAAAAACGTTTGTTTTTGCAGCACAAACAAATGGTATATTTGTTTTTAAAATTGCATAACATGGGGTGCAAAGTGGGCGGGGTTTCATAAAAAAATAATGTGCAATATCTCCTAAACCAAACCGGCACAAACGTTGGTTTTTGCGGCACAAATCAGCACAAACACAGCACAAACGAATGGTATATTTTAATTCAGTTTTTACGAACATGGGGTGCCAACTTCACATAGGTCAATTCCTTTGGAGGATAGTTCCTCTTAAGGATCCTTTAGATAGACAACTTGAAGGATTTCAGTGCTGCTCCTTTGAACTTGCAGGTTTTGTGTTTAGACCAGCAGTCAGTGTTGCCACTGCTACAGCTGTTTCGTGTCACAACCTTGCAGAACTTGTTCCTAGGGAAACTAATTTGATTTTAATGCAATCCTAAATCTCATCCAAAGTTTTTAAAAACTGCCCAGCAATTGCATTAATCTCCTGAGAACAGCAAATTCCTTTATTTGTGATGCAGCAGTGGGAATTATTCATATGAATGCTGCAGTAGCTGTTTTAGATAGATGTGCTAAGCGCTTTGTCTGCCGATATGGTGTCTAAATGTCACGTGGCCAGGATCCTGCGTCTCTTGTTTCGCTGTCTTATGGCTTCCCCCTCTGAACCACTGGAGGGCTCCGGCTCAGGGCTCTCATCTGGGTACCTGAAGTCTGTGTTTGGCTTAATCTCTGGCTCCATCTGCCTGGCCAGCTGTAGGCAGCTCTGTAATTCACTACAGACGGCTGCCTTCCAAACAACTCCCTGCCCTGACATTGAGCAAAAATCTTTGTGCCTATTTTTTTTTCTGAAACCTACACAAATGTGACACTAAATGCAGACTCTTTTTTTTTCCCTATCTGGGGTAAATCTCTGTTGGGTTTGGACTATTGTTGCCACAGGGGTAAGAGCATTTTAGTACCAGGATTAGAATTCTAAGGGTAAGCTTAGATATGCTGGATGTTTTCGTATCTTTCAGCAATCTAAGGTTTAGAAAAATTTCCCCTCTACCCATAGTTCAGGCTACTCCAAATCTTCCTATAAGGCCAACTCTTCTTAGTCCAAAAACAAACAGTCCAGCCCACCCCCCAAGACAGCATGAAGGTGCGCCCCCCCCCCCCCCCCAGACCAGCCTCTGGTGGGGGGCATATTGAGTCTCATTTGGAAAGCTTGGGAGAGATTTGTTCAGGATACCTGGGTATTGCAAATCATTCCCTGGGGTATTGAATACGTTTTCATTCAAGAAATTCATTAACGTTCCTAATTTAAAGATCAAGATAATTTGCACTTCCTTTAGTGCAGAAAGGTCAGTTTTACATCTTCCATAGATTTGCATAACCCTATACACATGGATTGCACTAAGTTCCTGAGATTTGCTTTTCTAGACCAGTATTATCAGTTTGTGGCTCTCCCTGTCGGCCTGGCTACAGCTCCCAGAGTGTTTACAAAAGTCCTAAGAGCTCTCTCGTTTGCAGTTCATCTCAAGGAATCTCTTTAGCTCCTTACGTGGATGTCATTCTGGTTCAAGCTCCCTCTTTTCATCTGGCTGTGTCTCACACTAAGATGTTGCTTCAGAGTCATAGTTGGAAAATAAATCTTCTAAAAAGCTCCTGAACCCCTCCTCAAACTTGTCTTTTTTGGGGTTCATAATAGATTTGATGATTATGCTTTTGTTCCTGGCAGGTCAGCACAAGCTGTAACAGGCCTGGGCACTTCTGTAGCTAAAGCTTCTCCCTTCTGTTGCTCAGTGCATGGAAGTTTTGGGTCTCATGTTGCTGCATTCTATTTGCCAGATTTTATCCTTGGAGCCTCCAATTACAGATACTCCATCAATGGAATAGGGCCATGAGGATCTGTCTCAGGAATTTGTTTTTTAGATCGGAGGACAAGACCATCTCAGACTTTGTGGCAGACTCACCAGTCCTTGGTTCAGGGAGCCTCCTTTCTTTGGCCAATGTGGGTAGTAATCTCCACAGATGCCAGCTTGTTAGGTTGGTGTCAGTGTTAATTTTGTCAACTAAAACTAGACTAAAATGCACATAAAACTAAAATTCTGATGACTAAAATACGACTGAAACTAAAATGGCATTTTAGTCAAGACTATGACTAAAACTAAATCAAAATTTGCTGTCAAAATGAACAGTTTATGCAATTTGTTATATTCAATTCATCTCTTTACTGCTCTTTTGTAAAAAACAAAAATGCACGGCTATCTTCTTGTTTATTTACCAAACTTGGTTTTATTTAATTTTAAGATAAATAAAAACATGTTTTATACCTAGGGTTGCCACCTGCCCCGGTATCACTGGGACAGCCCCGGAATCGGGAGGAATGTCCCGGGTCATCCTCTAAATGTCCCGGAGTCAGACTCCTCCTACAGCCAGTGTATACTCACAGGAATTAAGAAATCCTTAGTATAAGGTAAAAAAAACATATTCTTTATTGGTGGTGAATGCAGGATAAAACCATAAGGGAGCAAACAGCTCACATCAGCAGGAAACAGCAGACATGTTTCGTGTGGGATCTCCACACTTGTTCACTGCTATAATCTGCACGTACCCGGATGCCCTTATTAAAGGGATACACTTCAACAATTAAATTAGACACACCTGTGTTAATTAACACTTTCCTGCCTGTATAGTGAAGTTGATTTACAATACATGAGAAAGGTGTGGCTATACAATTACATTTTACTACATATGAATAATATATACTAAATGTTGAAAATATAATGAGGGATAAGAACAAGACATCACAAACAACAATTTAACAGAATGTTTGTGCTGAAGGTGATTAAATAAATAAATTGACATCTGACTTCATGTTTATTCCTAGAGGATGTCTGGTATTTAGTGTAAATATCCACTGTGCCTCTTTGTAACTAAGTTTGTACTCTCTATCCCCACCTCTCTTGTGTCTGGGGACATAATCAATTGCCTGAAAGGATGCCAATAATGAATCTGCATTGTGCATATTTTTAAAATGTTTTGCCACTGGTGTAAAAACCTCGGGATCATCAATGTCCCTAATATGCTTGAGTGCTCTATCTCTGAGCATCCTTTTAGTTTTTCCTACATATTGGATTTGGCACCCCCTACAGGTCAGAAGATATACTACATGTGTGGAATTGCAGTTTAAATTATATCTAATTTGATAGATGTTATTAGAGACAGAGGATTTGAACAGTTCCCCCTCTGTGACATAGTTACAAGTCTTGCAGATTCTAGACTTGCATCTGTAAAAGCCTAGCCTTTTGGGTATCCATGTACGCACATTGCGTTCAGGTAGTTGAGAAGGAGCCACCATATTTCCTATGGTCTTAGCTTTTCTAGCCACAAATTTACATCCATTACTCGCCACCTTCTCCAAACTGGGGTCAGTGGCGAGAATGGGTAGACATTCTTTGACAAGGTTACAGATTTTATGGAATTCCTGACTGTATGGGGTGCTAAAAATTAGCTTGTTCCCACTAGTTTTTGTTTTGGAGCGGTCCAAATCAGCACGCTTATACTCCAAAAGAGTATTGCATGGTATTAGAGTGACTTCTTCTCTAGTTGTCTTTAGTAAATTGGTTGGATAGCCACGCTCAGAGAGTCTCTCATCCAAAATATCAATTTGTTCCCTATATGTTACATCATTGGAACAAAGTCTTTTGGTCCGTATGTATTGGCCTTTTGGTATGGCTTTCAAGACGTGTCGTGGGTGGCATGATTTGTAATTTAAAATTGTATTGCCACCCGTTGGTTTTCTATAAAGACAGGTGTCAATAGTGCATGATGATATATTTACCCTAAGTTAAATATCCAGAAATATGATTTGCGATTCATGTTGCTCAAAAGTAAATGTGAGATTTGCTTCATTATCATGCAGGTATTTGACAAAATTAACAACACTGTCTTCATCCCCGTTCCACACCAGCAGCAGATCATCTATATACCGGCCAAAGTAAACAATATGATTCTTAAAGGGGTTGTCACCTCCATAGACATGGAACAGCTCCCACCATCCCATATAGAGATTGGCGTAGGAGGGGGCAAACTTGGCCCCCATAGCTGTTCCACGCCTCTGGAGGTAACAACACCCCTCAAACAAAAAGAAATTGTGAGTAAGTAAAAATTCAATGGCCAGAACAAGAAATTGCTTAATGTTTTCAGAATAATTTGAATGGTTATCCAAAAGGAAAGAAACAGCATTCAATCCCTGCTGGTGTGGAATGGAGGTGTAAAGAGACACTACGTCTATGGTAACAAAACGATAGTTTTGTTGCCACTCAATGGCCGATACAGTTCTCAAAACCTGAGTAGCATCTCTGATGTAACTCATTAGATTGCAGACCAAAGGTTGCAAAAGGGAATCAACAAATTCCGAGAGTGGTTCCAAAAGAGAACCTACCCCAGATATAATGGGGCGTCCAGGGGGCCTAAGCGCATCCTTGTGCAACTTAGGCAGAAAGTAAAAAATTGGAGTAAGCGGAGTTTTAGGGAGTAATGTATCCATTAATGAAGGTAAAATAACCCCTTTCTGGAGGCCAAAGATAAGTATATCCTCCACTAGGGGTGTATAGGCAACAGTAGGGTTAAAAGTTAATTTTTTGTAAACCTCTATATCATTAAGTTGCCTAAGAGACTCATGTACATAGTACTCCCTATCCATCACGACCACGTTACCCCCCCTTATCAGATTCTTTAATAACCAAAGTTGAGTTAGACCCCAGAGTTTTTAGGGCTTGGCGTTGTTCCAGCGCAAGGTTGTATTTAAACAAATCTTTTTTCCTTTTGTTTTCAGAATGAATATCTTCTGATAAAGCTATCAGTTTCTTTTCAACTGTGCGCTGGAAGACGTCTGTTTTTGCTCCTACTTTGTACTGGGTAGAAATGACTCTTTCTTGTGTGTGAAACTGATGGAGGTTTCATAGTGCTTTCAATAGGTTGTACATTTTCATTACAAAGAGAGATTAAATCCAAAACTGAGCATTGTTCATCAAACTTTAGGCAATCTTTATTTATCTGTTGTAAAAAAGGGACACACTCACTAGGCACCTGTTCGGCACTATCCACACTGTCAGAAAAATGTTTTTTGAGAGTGAGCTTCCTCACAAATTTGTTTACATCGTGGATAGTTCCGAAAAGGTTAAAATGGGTGGTGGGTGAAAAACCAAGACCTAGGCTCAAAACCCCTACTTCAGTTTGTGTCAAGGTCACACTAGAAAGGTTAACTACATTTCTCAAAGGTACCTCCTTGTCTGTGTTCTCGTCTGATATCTGTTCTGTGGCCTGTATCTTTCCAGTAAAACTATTGTGAATCGTGATCCAGCATAAAAAAAGTTTACATATGAGCTGCGCCTCTTTTACACACTGCACTAGACCTTTGAACCCCCGAGTGGTGTGGCGTGCACGCTGCTGATTAGTGATGTTGCTCGTAGCGCATCATCTGACAGGAAGTGTTCCTGTACTTCTCCAGTTTGAGCTTTTGCACCGCTGTGTGCAGAAGGAGTATCCTGAGTGGGTGAGAGTGGGGCAAGGTGCGAGCTGGCTGCCTGTGGTGTTGTCATTGTCATACAGCGGCTATGTATAATGTCACTATATTGTTATAAGCATAACATGCATTCAGCTCAGTTGTAGCTTAACACACAAGTCCAGTGTAGATTGACTCATGTATTCCTACATTATTTTTATTTTAGATTTAAAAAATGATGGAGTTATCAGGATATGTTTAACATTTATATTTTAAGACATTGATGAGGGTTTTCGGTCATATAAAGGGTGCATTAACATGCTTTATTGTTAAATCTAACCTTCAATATGCAGATTATTAAGGAAATATATCCAGCTATTTGTATCATGTAAATAATTATAGCAATACCCATGCCACTAATATTACTGCAAGAAAACTTGAAAGCAAAACCTGCTTTTTATGCCAAAGGAATTTAAAAGCTTAGATGACTGTATACATCTGGTTCTGCAAGCCAGCATTATCAATTCTTCAAGGCTGCCTGTATAATTATAATATCTTCACAACTGTAATTTCAAATTGATTCTTATTGTCAATGACTTTGAAAACAAAGTCAAGAGAAAGCCAGTGAGACATTATTATGTAGAAAAGAAAAGGAAAATATTCATACAAAATCTGTAAAATTTTAATTATTTTTTTATTTGTGAGGAGGGGATACATCATTGTATTATTCAAATGATAACTATGCAAAACTAATATATAATATAACACAGAAAAAGAAAAAAAAATTGTGTTTAGTATCCCTTTAAGGCCGTGTGATTTCATAATGTATTTGAGGCAGTGAGAAGCCACACCCCAAGCCACGCCCTAATCACACCCTCTCCACGCCCACTTAAAAAGTGTCCAGGAATTTTCTGGGCAAAAGGTGGCAACCCTATTTCTCATGTTAAGTGTATCCAGTCCACGGATCATCCATTACTTGTGGGATATTCTCCTTCCCAACAGGAAGTTGCAAGAGGATCACCCACAGCAGAGCTGCTATATAGCTCCTCCCCTCACTGCCATACCCAGTCATTCTCTTGCAACTCTCAACTAAGATGGAGGTCGTAAGAGGACTGTGGTGTTTTATACTTAGTTTATTTCTTCAATCAAAAGTTTGTTATTTTTAAATGGTACCGGAGTGTACTATTTTATCTCAGGCAGTATTTAGAAGAAGAATCTGCCTGCGTTTTCTATGATCTTAGCAGAAGTAACTAAGATCCTTTGCTGTTCTCACATATTCTGAGGAGTGAGGTAACTTCAGAGGGGGAATAGCGTGCAGGTTTTCCTGTAATAAGGTATGTGCAGTTAAAATATTTTTCTAGGGATGGAATTTGCTAGAAAATGCTGCTGATACCGAAGTAATGTAAGTAAAGCCTTAAATGCAGTGATAGCGACTGGTATCAGGCTTATTAATAGAGATACATACTCTTATAAAAGTGTATTTTAAAACGTTTGCTGGCATGTTTAATCGTTTTTTACATATGTTTGGTGATAAAACTTATTGGGGCCTAGTTTTTTACACATGGCTGGCTTGAATTTTGCCTAGAAACAGTTCCCTGAGGCTTCCCACTGTTGTAATATGAGTGGGAGGGGCCTATTTTAAAGTTTTTTTGCACAGCAAAAATTACAGACACAGACATCCAGCTTCTTCCTGCATGATCCAGGACTTCTCTGAAGGGCTCAAAAGGCTTCAAAAGTCGTATTGAGGGAGGTAAAAAGCCACAGTAGAGCTGTGGCAGTCGTTGTGACTGTTTAAAAAACGTTTTTGTCATTTGTTATTCCGTTTTTGGTATTAAGGGGATAATCATCCATTTGCAAGTGGGTGCAATGCTCTGCTAACTTATTACATACACTGTAAAAATTTTGTTAGTGTAACTGCATTTTTTCACTGTTATTTCAAAATTTGGGAAAATTTGTGTTTCTTAAAGGCGCAGTAACGTTTTTTATATTGCTTGTAAACTTGTTTTAAAGTGTTTTCCAAGCTTGCTAGTCTCATTGCTAGTCTGTTACAGAGGAACCTACTTGTTCATTATGTTTGAAAGCCATGGTGGAGCCCCATAGGAGAATGTGTACTAAATGTATTGATTTCACCTTAAACAGTAAAGATCAGTCTTTATCTATAAAAGAATTATCACCAGAGGGTTCTGTCGAGGGGGAAGTTATGCCCACGTGTCAGACCCTTCGCCTCCCGCTCAGGGGACGCACGCTAATATGTCGCCAATTACATCAGGGACGCCCATAGCGATTACCTTGCAGGACATGGCTGCAATCATGAATAATACCCTGTCAGAGGTATTATCTAGATTGCCTGAATTAAGAGGCAAGCGCGATAGCTCTGGGGTTAGGAGAGATACAGAGCGCGCAAATGCTGTTAGAGCCATGTCTGATACTGCGTCACAGTATGCAGAACATGAGGACGGAGAGCTTCAGTCTGTGGGTGACATCTTTGACTCGGGGAAACCTGATTCAGAGATTTCTAATTTTAAATTTAAGCTTGAGAACCTCCGTGTATTGCTTGGGGAGGTATTAGCTGCTCTGAATGACTGTAACACAGTTGCAATTCCAGAGAAATTGTGTAGGCTGGATAGATACTATGCGGTGCCGGTGTGTACTGACGTTTTTCCTATACCTAAAAGGCTTACAGAAATTATTAGCAAGGAGTGGGATAGACCCGGTGTGCCCTTTTCCCCACCTCCTATATTTAGAAAAATGTTTCCAATAGACGCCACTACACGGGACTTATGGCAGACGTTCCCTAAGGTGGAGGGAGCAGTTTCTACTTTAGCAAAGCGTACCACTATCCCGGTTGAGGACAGTTGTGCTTTTTCAGATCCAATGGATAAAAAATTGGAGGGTTACCTTAATAAAATGTTTATTCAACAAGGTTTTATTTTACAGCCCCTTGCATGCATTGCGCATGTCACTGCTGCGGCGGCATTCTGGTTTGAGGCCCTGGAAAAGGCCATCCAGACAGCTCCATTGAATTAAATTATTGACAAGCTTAGAACGCTTAAGCTAGCTAACTCATTTGTTTCTGATGCCATTGTTCATTTGACTAAACTAACGGCTAAAAATTCCGGATTCGCCATCCAGGCGCGTAGGGCGCTATGGCTTAAATCCTGGTCAGCTGACGTGACTTCAAAGTCTAAATTACTCAACATTCCTTTCAAGGGGCAGACCTTATTCGGGTCTGGCTTGAAGGAAATTATTGCTGACATTACTGGAGGCAAGGGTCATACCCTTCCTCAGGACAGGGCCAAATCAAAGGCCAAACAGTCTAATTTTCATGCCTTTCGAAATTTCAAGGCAGGAGCAGCATCAACTTCCTCCTCTTCAAAACAAGAGGGAACTGTTGCTCATTCCAGACAGGCCTGGAAACCTAACCAGTCCTGGAACAAGGGCAAGCAGGCCAGAAAGCCTGCTGCTGCCCCCAAGACAGCATGAAGGAACGGCCCCCTATCTGGAAACGGATCTAGTGGGGGGCAGACTTTCTCTCTTCGCCCAGGCGTGGGCAAGAGATGTTCAGGATCCCTGGGCGTTGGATATCATATCTCAGGGATATCTTCTGGACTTCAAAGCTTCTCCTCCACAAGGGAGATTTCATCTTTCAAGGTTATCAGCAAACCAGATAAAGAAAGAGGCATTCCTAAGCTGTGTGCAAGATCTCCTAGTAATGGGAGTGATCCATCCAGTTCCGCGGACGGAACAAGGACAGGGATTTTATTCAAATTTGTTTGTGGTTCCCAAGAAAGAGGGAACCTTCAGACCAATCTTGGATCTAAAGATCTTAAACAAATTCCTCATAGTTCCATCATTCAAAATGTAAACTATTCGGACCATCCTACCCATGATCCAAGAGGGTCAGTACATGACCACAGTGGACTTAAAGGATGCCTACCTTCACATACCGATTCACAAAGATCATCATCGGTTCCTAAGATTTGCCTTTCTAGACAGGCATTACCAATTTGTAGCTCTTCCCTTTGGGTTGGTCACTGCCCCGAGAATTTTTACAAAGGTTCTGGGCTCACTTCTGGCGGTTCTAAGACCGCGAGGCATAGCGGTGGCTCCGTATCTAGACGACATCCTGATACAGGCGTCAAGCTTTCAAATTGCCAAGTCTCATACAGAGATAGTTCTGGCATTTCTGAGGTCGCATGGGTGGAAAGTGAACGTGGAAAAGAGTTCTCTATCACCACTCACGAGAGTCTCCTTCCTAGGGACTCTTATAGATTCTGTAGAGATGAAAATTTACCTGACGGAGTCCAGGTTATCAAAACTTCTAAATGCTTGCCGTGTCCTTCATTCCATTCCACGCCCGTCAGTGGCTCAGTGCATGGAAGTAATCGGCTTAATGGTAGCAGCAATGGACATAGTGCCATTTGCGCGCCTGCATCTCAGACCGCTGCAATTATGCATGCTAAGTCAGTGGAATGGGGATTACTCAGATTTGTCCCGTCTACTAAATCTGGATCAAGAGACCAGAGATTCTCTTCTCTGGTGGCTTTCTCGGGTCCATCTGTCCAAGGGTATGACCTTTCGCAGGCCAGATTGGACGATTGTAACAACAGATGCCAGCCTTCTAAGTTGGGGCGCAGTCTGGAACTCTCTGAAGGCTCAGGGATTGTGGACTCAGGAGGAGAAACTCCTCCCAATAAATATTCTGGAGTTAAGAGCAATATTCAATGCTCTTCTAGCTTGGCCTCAGTTAGCAACACTGAGGTTCATCAGATTTCAGTCGGACAACATCACGACTGTGGCTTACATCAACCATCAAGGGGGAACCAGGAGTTCCCTAGTGATGTTAGAAGTCTCAAAGATAATTCGCTGGGGCAAACCAGAACTGGATCTCATGGCGTCTCGCCAGAACGCCAAGCTTCCTTGTTACGGATCCAGGTCCAGGGACCCGAGAGCAACGCTGATAGATGCTCTAGCAGCTCCTTGGTTCTTCAACCTTGCCTATGTGTTTCCACCGTTTCCTCTGCTCCCTCGACTGATTGCCAAAATCAAACAGGAGAGAGCATCAGTGATTCTGATAGCGCCTGCGTGGCCACGCAGGACCTGGTATGCAGACCTAGTGGACATGTCATCACTTCCACCATGAACTCTGCCTCTGAGGCATCCAAATCTACTTTCTCTGAGACTGACTGCATGGAGATTGAACGCTTGATTCTATCAAGGCGTGGCTTCTCCGAGTCAGTCATTGATACCTTAATACAGACTCGGAAGCCTGTCACCAGGAAAATCTACCATAAGATATGGCGTAAATATCTTTATTGGTGTGAATCCAAGAGTTACTCATGGAGTAAGGTTAGGATTCCTAGGATATTGTCCTTTCTCCAAGAGGGTTTGGACAAAGGCTTATCAGCTAGTTCTTTAAAAGGACAGATCTCTGCTCTGTCTATTCTTTTGCACAAGCGTCTGGCAGAAGTTCCAGACGTCCAGGCATTTTGTCAGGCTTTGGTTAGGATTAAGCCTGTGTTTAAAACTGTTGCTCCCCCGTGGAGCTTAAACTTGGTTCTTAAAGTTCTTCAGGGAGTTTCGTTTGAACCCCTTCATTCCATTGATATTAAACTTTTATCTTGGAAAGTTCTGTTTTTGATGGCTATTTCCTCGGCTCGAAGAGTCTGAGTTATCTGCCTTACATTGTGATTCTCCTTATCTGATTTTTCATTCAGACAAGGTAGTTCTGCGTACCAAACCTGGGTTTTTACCTAAGGTGGTTTCTAACAGGAATATCAATCAAGAGATTGTTGTTCCATCATTGTGTCCTAATCCTTCTTCAAAGAAGGAACGTCTTTTGCATAATCTGGACGTAGTCCGTGCCTTGAAGTTTTACTTGCAGGCTACTAAAGACTTTCGTCAAACATCTAACCTGTTTGTCGTTTACTCTGGACAGAGGAGAGGTCAAAAAGCTTCGGCAACCTCTCTCTCCTTTTGGCTTCGGAGCATAATACGCTTAGCCTATGAGACTGCTGGACAGCAGCCCCCTGAAAGGATTACAGCTCATTCTACTAGAGCTGTGGCTTCCACCTGGGCCTTTAAAAATGAGGCCTCTGTTGAACAGATTTGCAAGGCTGCGACTTGGTCTTCGCTTCACACCTTTTCAAAATTTTACAAATTTGACACTTTTGCTTCTTCGGAGGCTGTTTTTGGGAGCAAGGTTCTACAGGCAGTGGTTCCTTCCGTTTAAGTTCCTGCCTTGTCCCTCCCATCATCCGTGTACTTTAGCTTTGGTATTGGTATCCCACAAGTAATGGATGATCCGTGGACTGGATACACTTAACAAGAGAAAACATAATTTATGCTTACCTGATAAATTTATTTCTCTTGTAGTGTATCCAGTCCACGGCCCGCCCTGTCCTTTTAAGGCAGGTCTACATTTTAATTAAACTCCAGTCACCACTGCACCCTATGGTTTCTCCTTTCTCGTCTTGTTTCGGTCGAATGACTGGATATGGCAGTGAGGGGAGGAGCTATATAGCAGCTCTGCTGTGGGTGATCCTCTTGCAACTTCCTGTTGGGAAGGAGAATATCCCACAAGTAATGGATGATCCGTGGACTGGATACACTACAAGAGAAATAAATTTATCAGGTAAGCATAAATTATGTTATATACCACAACAGTTAAACCTGTATTGCATGTTAAAACCTTAATACAATAAATAAAAACAGGTTAATAAACCTTTGCTCCAGGAGTTATATAATGAGTTTGGAAGTTCTAGAGCAGTGTTAATTTAGTTGCCGAAATATTTTAAAATCTGTGAACAATCAATTGATTCTTCCTATAGAAATAAGCATAACCCACGAGTATGGGTTGAAGTTATGCTGTGCCTGTGCTAGCTGCAGAAACAGTTTGTTGTGTTGAGTTACTTGATACAGAGAACTGTTAAAGTTTTTATATTGGGTAATATGTGCAATGCAGCCAATACAGTTTACAGTTGGTTTTTTTTATATTTTAAAGTTGCACTTCTGTTTGTTTATGAAACTTTTTATTTATTTAATTTTAAGTTTAATAAAGATGTTATATATCACAAGGGCTAAATCTGTGTCTGTACTTCATGTTTAAACCTTAATACCATAAATATTAACAGGTGTTATGTTTACTCCTGGAGTATATAATGAGTTTGGAAATGATAGAGAAATGCTTAAATAATACATTACACTTTAACTTAACCCCTTAGATTTTAGTCGACTAAAATCTACTGGAGATTTAGTCTACTTAAACTAGACTAAAACTAAAACAATTCAGATGACTAAAATACAACTAAAACTAAAATGGCATTTTAGTCAAAAGACTAAGACTAAATTAAAATTTGCCATCAAAATTAACACTGGTTGGTGTGCAGTCTGGAAGTCTCCTCAGGAGGGGAGGTTACCAATTAATATTCTAGACTTCCGTGCAATCTTCAGTGCTCTCCAGAGATGGCCCGATCTCAGACGTGGATCTTTTCTGAAATTTCAGTCCGACAATGTCACAGCAGTGGCTCATGTCAATCATCATTGAGGAACTCTTGGTTCCTCAGCAATGAAGGAAGTATCCCACATTATCAGTTGCGCAGAACAACATCATTGCATGATTTTTGCTATCCATATTCTAGGTGTGAACAATTGGGAATGGTCCCTTTGAATTAGGAACTTTTCAACCAAATTGTGATGAGAGGTCATGAAATCTCTGGCAGCCTTCATTGTCTCTTAAACTGCCTTAGTATTGCGCCAGGTCTTGAGACCCTTAGGCAAGTCTAATAGATGAGTCCCTGGTTCTTGAATTCATGTAAAAAGGCTTAGATAAGGTTTGTCAGCTAGGTTACTAGAGGGTCAGATGTAGGCTATTTTTGTTTCATAAGAAAATTTGCTAAAATGTCTGACTTTTAGGCTTTGATTAGTATTAAACCAGTTATTTGTTCAGTATCTCCTTCATTGGAATCTTAATCTGGTTTTGAGGGTTCTTCCAATTCCTCCTTTTTTAGCCAATACCATGGTGTAGACCTTAAAGGGACACTGAACCCAATTTTTTTCTATCATGATTCAGATAGAGCATGCCATTTTAAGCAACTTTCTATATTACTCCTATTATCAAATTCTTTTCATTATCTTGGTATCTTTATTTGAAATGCAAGAATGTAAGTTTAGATGCCGGCCCATTTTTGGTGAACACACTGTGTTGTTCTTGCTGATTGGTGGGTAAATTCACCTACCAATAAACAAGTGCTTTACATGGTTCTGAACAAAAAAAATAGCTTAGATGCCTTCTTTTTCAAATAAAGAAAGCAAGAGAACGAAGAAAAACTGCTAATAGGAATAAATTCGAAAGTTGTTTAAAATTGCATGCTCTATCTTAATCATGAAAGAAAAAAATTGGGTTCAGTGTCCCTTTAATTATTTTTTTTATTATTACTTTTTAATCTGGGAAGGTTCTGCTAGCTATTTCTTCAGATAGGTGTTCTGAGCTTTCAGCTTTGTCATGCAATTCTCCTGATTTTATATATATTTTTATTTTTTATCAGGATTTTGTGGTTCCTTTTTGTCCGGCTCCTAAGAATTCTAAAGAGCATCTCCTCCGCAATTTGGATGTTGTGGAGAATTATGTGGAAGCCAGAAAAGATTTCAGATATTTTATTTATTTATTTTTTGTTCATTTTTCTGGGCCTCTCAAATTTTAGAAAGCTGTATTGGGGCTCTTGGGGTTTGGGAAACTTTGCCTCCTCCTAGTGGTAGAAAAGAGTAATTCCCAGGAGTAAAGGATTGTGGATTCCCACCACCATGGAAGAAATGTAATTTGTCTTGTAAGCATAAACCATTTTTGATACTTTGGATACCCGTTTTTGAGATTTGAGGGCTAGTTATTTATGCCGAGTTACCATGAGCTGTAATAAGTTTGCTCCGGTATAACGCTCATGTTTGCCCCCTTAGATCAGTACAACATCAGTAACGCTCGAGGCAAAGTTGGAACATTTTTCATCTTTAAGACTGTTTACAAGATTGGAGAAGACGTTATTGGGACCTTTAATTTCTCTGAAGGGGAAATCCCTTGTTTGCAGGTCAGTATCAGACAATGGTTACTCCTATTTTGTATTTTTTTAACTGCTCCATAAAGTTGTTATAGAGACGAGAGCTAGCAAAAAGGACAAACTACTTTATTCATTTACTCCTCCCCCTCACCACCTGCAACATTCATTGGGTCATCTCTTTTTCCCTCATGTTACTTTTTGCTCTCATCATCTTCACACATTCCTAAACTCTCTCTTCTCCCTGCATCTCTCTCTGTCTCTATCTGTCTCTCTGGCTGTGTGTGTGTCTCTCTCTCTTTCTCTCTCATCATCATCTCTATCATCGTCATCTCTATCTCTATCAATCATCTCGCTCCTTTTTGCATCCTCTTTGTCTCACTGCTTCCTCTAGGCTTATTGCATCCTCTGTGTCTCACTGCTTCCTCTAGGCTTATTGCATCCCCTGTGTCTCACTGCTTCCTCTAGGCTTATTGCATCCCCTCTGTCTCACTGCTTCCTCTAGGCTTATTGCTTCCTCTCTGTCTCACTGCTTCCTCTAGGCTTATTGCATCCCCTCTGTGTCTCACTACTTCCTCTAGGCTTATTGCTTCCCCTCTGTCTCACTGCTTCCTCTAGGCTTATTACATCCCCTCTGTCTCACTGCTTCCTCTAGGCTTATTGTATCCTCTGTGTCTCACTGCTTCCTCTAGGCTTATTGCTTCCCCTCTGTCTCACTGCTTCCTCTAGGCTTATTGCATCCCCTCTGTCTCACTGCTTCCTCTAGGCTTATTGCTTCCCCTCTGTCTCACTGCTTCCTCTAGGCTTATTGCATCCCCTCTGTCTCACTGCTTCCTCTAGGCTTATTGCTTCCCCTCTGTCTCACTGCTTCCTCTAGGCTTATTGCATCCTCTGTGTCTCACTGCTTCCTCTAGGCTTATTGCATCCTCTGTGTCTCACTGCTTCCTCTAGGCTTATTGCATCCTCTGTGTCTCACTGCTTCCTCTAGGCTTATTGCATCCCCTCTGTGTCTCACTGCTTCCTCTAGGCTTATTGCATCCCCTCTGTGTCTCACTGCTTCCTCTAGGCTTATTGCATCCCCTCTGTGTCTCACTGCTTCATCTAGGCTTATTACATCCCCTCTGTGTCTCACTGCTTCCTCTAGGCTTATTGCATCCCCTCTCTGTCTCACTGCTTCCTCTAGGCTTATTACATCCCCTCTCTGTCTCACTGCTTCCTCTAGGCTTATTGTATCCTCTGTGTCTCACTGCTTCCTCTAGGCTTATTGCATCCTCTGTGTCTCACTGCTTCCTCTAGGCTTATTGCATCCTCTGTGTCTCACTGCTTCCTCTAGGCTTATTGCATCCCCTCTGTGTCTCACTGCTTCCTCTAGGCTTATTGCATCCCCTCTGTGTCTCACTGCTTCCTCTAGGCTTATTGCATCCCCTCTGTGTCTCACTGCTTCCTCTAGGCTTATTGTATCCTCTGTGTCTCACTGCTTCCTCTAGGCTTATTGTATCCTCTGTGTCTCACTGCTTCCTCTAGGCTTATTGCT
This sequence comes from Bombina bombina, assembly GCF_027579735.1. Classification (NCBI taxonomy): domain Eukaryota; kingdom Metazoa; phylum Chordata; class Amphibia; order Anura; family Bombinatoridae; genus Bombina; species Bombina bombina. The sequence goes on from NC_069500.1 coordinate 4,759,905, forward strand.
TAACCTGTGTCTCACTGCTTCCTCTAGGCTTATTGCATCCCCTGTGTCTCACTGCTTCCTCTAGGCTTATTGCATCCCCTCTGTCTCACTGCTTCCTCTAGGCTTATTGCACCCCCTCTGTCTCACTGCTTCCTCTAGGCTTATTGCATCCCCTCTGTGTCTCACTGCTTCCTCTAGGCTTATTGCATCCTCTCTGTCTCACTGCTTCCTCTAGGCTTATTGCTTCCTCTCTGTCTCACTGCTTCCTCTAGGCTTATTGCATCCCCTCTGTGTCTCACTGCTTCCTCTAGGCTTATTGCATCCCCTGTGTCTCACTGCTTCCTCTAGGCTTATTGCATCCCCTCTGTGTCTCACTGCTTCCTCTAGGCTTATTACATCCCCTCTGTGTCTCACTGCTTCCTCTAGGCTTATTGCATCCCCTGTGTCTCACTGCTTCCTCTAGGCTTATTGCTTCCTCTCTGTCTCACTGCTTCCTCTAGGCTTATTACATCCCCTCTGTCTCACTGCTTCCTCTAGGCTTATTGTATCCTCTGTGTCTCACTGCTTCCTCTAGGCTTATTGCATCCCCTGTGTCTCACTGCTTCCTCTAGGCTTATTGCATCCCCTCTGTGTCTCACTGCTTCCTCTAGGCTTATTGCATCCCCTCTGTGTCTCACTGCTTCCTCTAGGCTTATTACATCCCCTCTGTCTCACTGCTTCCTCTAGGCTTATTGTATCCTCTGTGTCTCACTGCTTCCTCTAGGCTTATTGCATCCTCTGTGTCTCACTGCTTCCTCTAGGCTTATTGCATCCTCTGTGTCTCACTGCTTCCTCTAGGCTTATTGCTTCCTCTGTGTCTCACTGCTTCCTCTAGGCTTATTGCTTCCCCTGTGTCTCACTGCTTCCTCTAGGCTTATTGCATCCCCTCTGTCTCACTGCTTCCTCTAGGCTTATTGCATCCCCTGTGTCTCACTGCTTCCTCTAGGCTTATTGCATCCCCTCTGTCTCACTGCTTCCTCTAGGCTTATTGCATCCCCTGTGTCTCACTGCTTCCTCTAGGCTTATTGCATCCCCTCTGTCTCACTGCTTCCTCTAGGCTTATTACATCCTCTCTGTCTCACTGCTTCCTCTAGGCTTATTGCTTCCCCTCTGTCTCACTGCTTCCTCTAGGCTTATTGCATCCCCTCTGTCTCACTGCTTCCTCTAGGCTTATTGCATCCTCTCTGTCTCACTGCTTCCTCTAGGCTTATTGCATCCTCTGTGTCTCACTGCTTCCTCTAGGCTTATTGCATCCTCTCTGTCTCACTGCTTCCTCTAGGCTTATTGCATCCCCTCTGTCTCACTGCTTCCTCTAGGCTTATTGCATCCCCTCTGTGTCTCACTGCTTCCTCTAGGCTTATTGCTTCCTCTCTGTCTCACTGCTTCCTCTAGGCTTATTGCATCCCCTGTGTCTCACTGCTTCCTCTAGGCTTATTGCATCCTCTGTGTCTCACTGCTTCCTCTAGGCTTATTGCATCCCCTGTGTCTCACTGCTTCCTCTAGGCTTTTTGCATCCCCTGTGTCTCACTGCTTCCTCTAGGCTTATTGCATCCCCTGTGTCTCACTGCTTCCTCTAGGCTTATTACATCCCCTCTGTCTCACTGCTTCCTCTAGGCTTATTGCATCCCCTCTGTCTCACTGCTTCCTCTAGGCTTATTGCTTCCTCTCTGTCTCACTGCTTCCTCTAGGCTTATTGTATCCCCTGTGTCTCACTGCTTCCTCTAGGCTTATTGTATCCTCTGTGTCTCACTGCTTCCTCTAGGCTTATTGCATCCCCTCTGTGTCTCACTGCTTCCTCTAGGCTTATTGCATCCTCTGTGTCTCACTGCTTCCTCTAGGCTTATTGCTTCCTCTCTGTCTCACTGCTTCCTCTAGGCTTATTGCATCCCCTGTGTGTCTCACTGCTTCCTCTAGGCTTATTGCATCCCCTGTGTCTCACTGCTTCCTCTAGGCTTATTGCATCCTCTGTGTGTCTCACTGCTTCCTCTAGGCTTATTGCATCCCCTGTGTCTCACTGCTTCCTCTAGGCTTATTGCATCCCCTGTGTCTCACTGCTTCCTCTAGGCTTATTGCATCCTGTGTCTCACTGCTTCCTCTAGGCTTATTGCATCCTCTGTGTCTCACTGCTTCCTCTAGGCTTATTGCATCCTCTGTGTCTCACTGCTTCCTCTAGGCTTATTGCATCCCCTCTGTGTCTCACTGCTTCCTCTAGGCTTATTACATCCCCTGTGTCTCACTGCTTCCTCTAGGCTTATTGCATCCTCTGTGTCTCACTGCTTCCTCTAGGCTTATTACATCCCCTCTGTCTCACTGCTTCCTCTAGGCTTATTGCATCCCCTGTGTCTCATTGCTTCCTCTAGGCTTATTGCATCCTCTCTGTCTCACTGCTTCCTCTAGGCTTATTGCATCGCCTCTGTCTCACTGCTTCCTCTAGGCTTATTGCTTCCTCTGTGTCTCACTGCTTCCTCTAGGCTTATTGCTTCCTCTCTGTCTCACTGCTTCCTCTAGGCTTATTGCATCCCCTGTGTCTCACTGCTTCCTCTAGGCTTATTGCTTCCTCTCTGTCTCACTGCTTCCTCTAGGCTTATTACATCCCCTCTGTCTCACTGCTTCCTCTAGGCTTATTGCATCCTCTCTGTCTCACTGCTTCCTCTAGGCTTATTACATCCCCTGTGTCTCACTGCTTCCTCTAGGCTTATTGCATCCTCTCTGTCTCACTGCTTCCTCTAGGCTTATTACATCCCCTCTGTCTCACTGCTTCCTCTAGGCTTATTGCTTCCTCTCTGTCTCACTGCTTCCTCTAGGCTTATTGCATCCTCTGTGTCTCACTGCTTCCTCTAGGCTTATTGCATCCTCTGTGTCTCACGCTTCCTCTAGGCTTATTGCATCCCCTCTGTCTCACTGCTTCCTCTAGGCTTATTACATCCCCTGTGTCTCACTGCTTCCTCTAGGCTTATTGCATCCTCTGTGTCTCACTGCTTCCTCTAGGCTTATTGCATCCTCTGTGTCTCACTGCTTCCTCTAGGCTTATTGCATCCCCTCTGTCTCATTGCTTCCTCTAGGCTTATTACATCCCCTCTGTCTCACTGCTTCCTCTAGGCTTATTGCATCCCCTCTGTCTCACTGCTTCCTCTAGGCTTATTACATCCCCTCTGTCTCACTGCTTCCTCTAGGCTTATTACATCCTCTCTGTCTCACTGCTTCCTCTAGGCTTATTACATCCCCTCTGTCTCACTGCTTCCTCTAGGCTTGTTACATCCCCTGTGTCTCACTGCTTCCTCTAGGCTTGTTACATCCCCTCTGTCTCACTGCTTCCTCTAGGCTTATTGCATCCCCTGTGTCTCACTGCTTCCTCTAGGCTTATTGCATCCTCTGTGTCTCATTGCTTCCCCTCTGTCTCACTGCTTCCTCTAGGCTTATTGCTTCCCCTCTGTCTCACTGCTTCCTCTAGGCTTATTGCTTCCTCTCTGTCTCACTGCTTCCTCTAGGCTTATTGCATCCCCTCTGTCTCACTGCTTCCTCTAGGCTTATTGCATCCTCTGTGTCTCACTGCTTCCTCTAGGCTTATTGTATCCTCTCTGTCTCACTGCTTCCTCTAGGCTTATTGCATCCCCTCTCTGTCTCACTGCTTCCTCTAGGCTTATTGCATCCCCTCTGTGTCTCACTGCTTCCTCTAGGCTTATTGCATCCTCTCTGTCTCACTGCTTCCTCTAGGCTTATTGCATCCCCTCTGTGTCTCACTGCTTCCTCTAGGCTTATTGCATCCCCTCTGTCTCACTGCTTCCTCTAGGCTTATTGCATCCCCTCTGTGTCTCACTGCTTCCTCTAGGCTTATTGCTTCCTCTCTGTCTCACTGCTTCCTCTAGGCTTATTGTATCCCCTCTGTCTCACTGCTTCCTCTAGGCTTATTGCATCCCCTCTGTCTCACTGCTTCCTCTAGGCTTATTGTATCCCCTCTGTCTCACTGCTTCCTCTAGGCTTATTGTATCCCCTCTGTCTCACTGCTTCCTCTAGGCTTATTGCTTCCTCTCTGTCTCACTGCTTCCTCTAGGCTTATTGCTTCCTCTCTGTCTCATTGCTTCCTCTAGGCTTATTGCATCCTCTCTGTCTCACTGCTTCCTCTAGGCTTATTGCTTCCTCTCTGTCTCATTGCTTCCTCTAGGCTTATTGCATCCTCTCTGTCTCACTGCTTCCTCTAGGCTTATTGCATCCCCTGTGTCTCACTGCTTCCTCTAGGCTTATTGCTTCCTCTGTGTCTCACTGCTTCCTCTAGGCTTATTGCATCCCCTGTGTCTCACTGCTTCCTCTAGGCTTATTGCATCCTCTGTGTCTCACTGCTTCCTCTAGGCTTATTGCATCCCCTCTGTCTCACTGCTTCCTCTAGGCTTATTGTATCCCCTGTGTCTCACTGCTTCCTCTAGGCTTATTGCATCCCCTCTGTCTCACTGCTTCCTCTAGGCTTATTGCACCCCCTCTGTCTCACTGCTTCCTCTAGGCTTATTACTTCCTCTCTGTCTCACTGCTTCCTCTAGGCTTATTGCTTCCTCTCTGTCTCACTGCTTCCTCTAGGCTTATTGCATCCTCTGTGTCTCACTTCTTCCTCTAGGCTTATTGCATCCTCTGTGTCTCACTGCTTCCTCTAGGCTTATTGCATCCTCTCTGTCTCACTGCTTCCTCTAGGCTTATTGCATCCCCTGTGTCTCACTGCTTCCTCTAGGCTTATTGCATCCCCTGTGTCTCACTGCTTCCTCTAGGCTTATTGCATCCCCTGTGGCTCACTGCTTCCTCTAGGCTTATTGCATCCCCTGTGTCTCACTGCTTCCTCTAGGCTTATAGCATCCCCTCTGTCTCACTGCTTCCTCTAGGCTTATTGCATCCCCTGTGTCTCACTGCTTCCTCTAGGCTTATTGCTTCCTCTCTGTCTCACTGCTTCCTCTAGGCTTATTGCGTCCTCTCTGTCTCACTGCTTCCTCTAGGCTTATTGCATCCCCTCTGTCTCACTGCTTCCTCTAGGCTTATTGTATCCCCTCTGTGTCTCACTGCTTCCTCTAGGCTTATTGTATCCCCTCTGTGTCTCACTGCTTCCTCTAGGCTTATTGTATCCCCTCTGTGTCTCACTGCTTCCTCTAGGCTTATTGCATCCCCTCTGTGTCTCACTGCTTCCTCTAGGCTTATTGCTTCCTCTCTGTCTCACTGCTTCCTCTAGGCTTATTGCATCCTCTGTGTCTCACTGCTTCCTCTAGGCTTATTGCATCCCCTGTGTCTCACTGCTTCCTCTAGGCTTATTGCATCCTCTCTGTCTCACTGCTTCCTCTAGGCTTATTGCATCCCCTCTGTCTCACTGCTTCCTCTAGGCTTATTGCATCCCCTGTGTCTCACTGCTTCCTCTAGGCTTATTACATCCCCTCTGTCTCACTGCTTCCTCTAGGCTTATTGCATCCCCTCTGTCTCACTGCTTCCTCTAGGCTTATTGCATCCCCTCTGTGTCTCACTGCTTCCTCTAGGCTTATTGCTTCCTCTCTGTCTCACTGCTTCCTCTAGGCTTATTACATCCCCTGTGTCTCACTGCTTCCTCTAGGCTTATTGCATCCCCTCTGTCTCACTGCTTCCTCTAGGCTTATTGCATCCTCTGTGTCTCACTGCTTCCTCTAGGCTTATTGCATCCCCTGTGTCTCACTGCTTCCTCTAGGCTTATTGCTTCCTCTGTGTCTCACTGCTTCCTCTAGGCTTATTGCATCCCCTGTGTCTCACTGCTTCCTCTAGGCTTATTGCATCCCCTCTGTGTCTCACTGCTTCCTCTAGGCTTATTGCATCCCCTCTGTCTCACTGCTTCCTCTAGGCTTATTGCATCCCCTCTGTGTCTCACTGCTTCCTCTAGGCTTATTGCTTCCTCTCTGTCTCACTGCTTCCTCTAGGCTTATTGCTTCCTCTCTGTCTCATTGCTTCCTCTAGGCTTATTGCATCCTCTGTGTCTCACTGCTTCCTCTAGGCTTATTGCATCCTCTCTGTCTCACTGCTTCCTCTAGGCTTATTGCATCCCCTGTGTCTCACTGCTTCCTCTAGGCTTATTGCATCCCCTGTGTCTCACTGCTTCCTCTAGGCTTATTGCATCCTCTGTGTCTCACTGCTTCCTCTAGGCTTATTACATCCCCTCTGTCTCACTGCTTCCTCTAGGCTTATTGCATCCCCTCTGTCTCACTGCTTCCTCTAGGCTTATTGCATCCCTTGTGTCTCACTGCTTCCTCTAGGCTTATTGCATCCCCTCTGTCTCACTGCTTCCTCTAGGCTTATTGCATCCTCTGTGTCTCACTGCTTCCTCTAGGCTTATTGCTTCCCCTCTGTCTCACTGCTTCCTCTAGGCTTATTACATCCCCTCTGTCTCACTGCTTCCTCTAGGCTTATTGCATCCTCTGTGTCTCACTGCTTCCTCTAGGCTTATTGCATCCCCTCTGTGTCTCACTGCTTCCTCTAGGCTTATTGCATCCTCTCTGTCTCACTGCTTCCTCTAGGCTTATTGCATCCTCTCTGTCTCACTGCTTCCTCTAGGCTTATTGCTTCCTCTCTGTCTCACTGCTTCCTCTAGGCTTATTGCATCCCCTGTGTCTCACTGCTTCCTCTAGGCTTATTACATCCCCTCTGTCTCACTGCTTCCTCTAGGCTTATTGCATCCCCTGTGTCTCACTGCTTCCTCTAGGCTTATTACATCCTCTCTGTCTCACTGCTTCTTCTAGGCTTATTGCTTCCTCTCTGTCTCACTGCTTCTTCTAGGCTTATTACATCCTCTCTGTCTCACTGCTTCTTCTAGGCTTATTACATCCTCTCTGTCTCACTGCTTCTTCTAGGCTTATTGCTTCCTCTGTGTCTCACTGCTTCCTCTAGGCTTATTGCATCCCCTGTGTCTCACTGCTTCCTCTAGGCTTATTGTATCCCCTCTGTCTCACTGCTTCCTCTAGGCTTATTGCTTCCTCTCTGTCTCACTGCTTCCTCTAGGCTTATTGCATCCTCTCTGTCTCACTGCTTCCTCTAGGCTTATTGCATCCCCTCTGTCTCACTGCTTCCTCTAGGCTTATTGCATCCCCTCTGTCTCACTGCTTCCTCTAGGCGTATTGCTTCCTCTCTGTCTCACTGCTTCCTCTAGGCTTATTACATCCCCTGTGTCTCACTGCTTCCTCTAGGCTTATTGCATCCCCTCTGTCTCACTGCTTCCTCTAGGCTTATTGCATCCCCTCTGTGTCTCACTGCTTCCTCTAGGCTTATTGCATCCCCTCTGTGTCTCACTGCTTCCTCTAGGCTTATTGCATCCCCTGTGTCTCACTGCTTCCTCTAGGCTTATTGCATCCTCTGTGTCTCACTGCTTCCTCTAGGCTTATTACATCCCCTGTGTCTCACTGCTTCCTCTAGGCTTATTGCTTCCTCTGTGTCTCACTGCTTCCTCTAGGCTTATTGCATCCCCTCTGTCTCACTGCTTCCTCTAGGCTTATTGCATCCTCTGTGTCTCACTGCTTCCTCTAGGCTTATTGCATCCTCTGTGTCTCACTGCTTCCTCTAGGCTTATTGCATCCTCTGTGTCTCACTGCTTCCTCTAGGCTTATTGCATCCCCTGTGTCTCACTGCTTCCTCTAGGCTTATTGCATCCCCTGTGTCTCACTGCTTCCTCTAGGCTTATTGCATCCCCTCTGTCTCACTGCTTCCTCTAGGCTTATTGCATCCCCTCTGTCTCACTGCTTCCTCTAGGCTTATTGCATCCCCTGTGTCTCACTGCTTCCTCTAGGCTTATTGCATCCTCTGTGTCTCACTGCTTCCTCTAGGCTTATTGCATCCTCTGTGTCTCACTGCTTCCTCTAGGCTTATTGCATCCCCTCTGTCTCACTGCTTCCTGTAGGCTTATTGCATCCTCTGTGTCTCACTGCTTCCTCTAGACTTATTGCATCCTCTCTGTCTCACTGCTTCCTCTAGGCTTATTGCATCCTCTCTCTGTCTCACTGCTTCCTCTAGGCTTATTGCATCCCCTCTCTGTCTCACTGCTTCCTCTAGGCTTATTGCATCCTCTGTGTCTCACTGCTTCCTCTAGGCTTATTGCATCCCCTGTGTCTCACTGCTTCCTCTAGGCTTATTGCATCCCCTGTGTCTCACTGCTTCCTCTAGGCTTATTACATCCCCTCTGTCTCACTGCTTCCTCTAGGCTTATTGCATCCCCTGTGTCTCACTGCTTCCTCTAGGCTTATTGCTTCCCCTCTGTCTCACTGCTTCCTCTAGGCTTATTGCATCCTCTGTGTCTCACTGCTTCCTCTAGGCTTATTGCTTCCCCTCTGTCTCACTGCTTCCTCTAGGCTTATTGCATCCTCTGTGTCTCACTGCTTCCTCTAGGCTTATTGCATCCTCTGTGTCTCACTGCTTCCTCTAGGCTTATTGCATCCCCTCTGTGTCTCACTGCTTCCTCTAGGCTTATTGCATCCTCTGTGTCTCACTGCTTCCTCTAGGCTTATTGCATCCCCTCTGTCTCACTGCTTCCTCTAGGCTTATTGCATCCCCTGTTTCTCACTGCTTCCTCTAGGCTTATTGCTTCCCCTCTGTGTCTCACTGCTTCCTCTAGGCTTATTGCATCCCCTCTGTGTCTCACTGCTTCCTCTAGGCTTATTGCATCCCCTCTGTGTCTCACTGCTTCCTCTAGGCTTATTGCATCCTCTGTGTCTCACTGCTTCCTCTAGGCTTATTGCATCCCCTCTGTTTCACTGCTTCCTCTAGGCTTATTGCATCCCCTCTGTCTCACTGCTTCCTCTAGGCTTATTGCATCCCCTGTGTCTCACTGCTTCCTCTAGGCTTATTGCATCCTCTGTGTCTCACTGCTTCCTCTAGGCTTATTGCATCCCCTGTGTCTCACTGCTTCCTCTAGGCTTATTACATCCCCTGTGTCTCACTGCTTCCTCTAGGCTTATTGCTTCCTCTGTGTCTCACTGCTTCCTCTAGGCTTATTGCATCCTCTCTGTCTCACTGCTTCCTCTAGGCTTATTGCTTCCTCTGTGTCTCACTGCTTCCTCTAGGCTTATTGCATCCTCTGTGTCTCACTGCTTCCTCTAGGCTTATTGCATCCTACCTGTCTCACTGCTTCCTCTAGGCTTATTGCATCCCCTGTGTCTCACTGCTTCCTCTAGGCTTATTGCATCCCCTGTGTCTCACTGCTTCCTCTAGGCTTATTGCTTCCTCTGTCTCACTGCTTCCTCTAGGCTTATTGCTTCCTCTGTCTCACTGCTTCCTCTAGGCTTATTGCTTCCTCTGTGTCTCACTGCTTCCTCTAGGCTTATTGCATCCCCTCTGTCTCACTGCTTCCTCTAGGCTTATTGCATCCTCTGTGTCTCACTGCTTCCTCTAGGCTTATTGCATCCTCTGTGTCTCACTGCTTCCTCTAGGCTTATTGCATCCCCTGTGTCTCACTGCTTCCTCTAGGCTTATTACATCCCCTGTGTCTCACTGCTTCCTCTAGGCTTATTGCATCCTCTCTGTCTCACTGCTTCCTCTAGGCTTATTGCATCCCCTGTGTCTCACTGCTTCCTCTAGGCTTATTGCATCCCCTGTGTCTCACTGTGTTACAGTACCAACTGTATACCAAGGGTTAATACCAGATGAACAATGTCCTGCATACAGAATCAGCACTTCACAACCTTGATCAGTTTCCCTGCAAACATGAGACCAAGCTCCACATTTCAGGTTTAAAACAGGATAATAACTTTATTTGAAGGCAGCATACAGATTTATACAGGTTTTTGACCCCCCCACAGATGGGGGTTGAAAGAATGTTGTACATTAGATAAAAGGGAGAAGCGCCCTTGACATGATACAATAGGATTAGATTACTTAAACACTTCAACCACAGGACACTCTTGACTCTCCTTATCACTTAGGCGTTTTTCTCTCTGGAGGTGATCAAACAATAGAATGCTAAGCATTAATTAGATTGTAGCTGGAGCCAGCCACTTGTGGTTAGAAAATAAAGTTAACACTTTCAGTCCTGACCGAAGGGTCTGTCACATAGCTCCCCCCTTGTGGAACACTCCGGCAGACCCGGCTTGACCCTTTGGCGGGTCAACTTGGGGATGACCGGACTGGGTGGTGGTAGGCATATCAGTTTGCCGGGACAATCCATCGGCATTCCCGTTTAGCTTACCGGGCCGGTAGCTGATGGTGAAGTTATAGGGCTGGAGGGCTAAACTCCACCTCAGCAATCTACCATTGTCTCCTGAGACCCGGTTGAGCCAGACTAAGGGATTGTGGTCCGTTATGAGGGAAAATTCCTGTCCATATAGATAAGGGTTCAACTTTTTCAGTGCCCAGACCAGGGCTAAACATTCTTTCTCCACTGCCGCATAGCTTACTTCCCGAGGTAATAACTTTCTGCTTAGGTATGCGACAGGATGCTCTCCTCCATCCTCCCCGACTTGACTCAGTACAGCCCCCAGTCCATACATGGAAGCATCTGTATGAATGAGAAAACGTTTGTTAGGAACTGGGGCAGCCAAGACAGGGGCATTCACAAGGGCCTGCTTCAGTGCCTGAAACGCGGCTTCACAAGCTGGAGACCACAGGACCTGTTTGGGGAGGTTCTTTTTAGTCAGGTCAGTCAGGGGCTTGGCGATAGTACTGTAGTCGGGGACAAAACGTCGGTAATACCCGGCCGTCCCCAGGAAGGCTAGTACTTGGGTCTTAGTGATAGGTGTGGGCCAGTTAGCCACAGCCTCTACCTTGGCTGGCTCCGGTCTCTGGCTCCCACACCCCACTCGGTGCCCCAAGTACTGTACTTCAGCCATACCTAGATGGCACTTGTCCGGTTTCAAGGTCAGGCCAGCGGCCCGAATCTTGTCCAGTACCAGCCCTACATGGGTAAGGTGTTCTTCCCAGGACCCACTGTAAACCGCAATGTCGTCCAGGTATGCACAAGCAAATTCCTGGAAGCCATCAAGGAGTCTATCCACCATACGCTGGAAGGTAGCCGGAGCATTCTTCATCCCAAAGGGCATGACCTTAAACTGGTACAGGCCGAATGGGGTGACGAATGCCGACTTGGGGATAGCATCCTCGGCCAGGGGAATCTGCCAATAGCCTTTACACAGGTCTATGGTTGTCAGATAGCGCCCCCTAGCAATACGGTCTAGTAATTCGTCTACCCGGGGCATCGGGTAGGCGTCAGTGGTGGTCCTCTCGTTGAGCCGCCTGTAGTCCACACAGAACCGGGTGGTTCCATCCTTCTTGGGTACCAGGACTACAGGGGAAGCCCAAGGACTATCGGAGGGCTCGATCACTCCCAGCCGGGCCATCTCCTGTATCTCCTTCCGCATTCCTTCTCGGACTGCTTCGGGTATACGGTAGGGAGGCTGTCGCAGGGGATTCTGTCCAGGAGTCTCTACTTTATGTACAGCTAGGGTAGTGTAGCCGGGCTCTTGGGAGAACGTCGCCTGCTTCTCCCACAGGAGCTGTCTTGCCTGTACCCTCTCGGTAGGGTTCAACCGGTCCCCTAGCTGCACAAGACTAGTGAGGTCAGTCTGGGGGTCCTTCTCTAATAAGTCGGGTAGGGGTAAGTTCTCTGGGTCATCTGCAGCAGGTGGGTCGGTCTCGGTGGCACGGGCCTGGGCACGGGTAGTCACCGGGTTAACATCAACGGGACCCATGGGAGCGTAGGCCGAAACAAGGGGGGCCAAGTCATTTCCAAGGAGAACATCAGCTGGTAAATCCCTCATGACCCCCACATTCACATGTCTAGCGCCCACTCCCCAATCCAAATGTACCCGGGCAACAGGTAGGCGGAACACAGTGCCCCCTGCCACCCTCACAGCCACAGTGTCTCCAGTGTGCTGGTTCTCGGACACCAAGTTCTTTTGGAGCAAGGTCATGGTAGCACCAGTATCCCGTAGACCACTGACCTCCTTCCCATTTACTTTAACCAGTTGCCGGTGCTGTTGCCGGTTATCCCGATGGACAGCTTGTACGGGGTCTGCTTCATGTAGGATGCCCCAACACTCTTGATCCTCTACGCAGTGGGCAGCGGGCTGAGGGTTACGTGGGATTCCGCCGGCGGGTCTCCTCCAGGACTGTGCTTGGTTGGCCGTGTTGAGGGGACACTCCGACCTTTTGTGTCCGATTTGCTTACATCCAAAGCACCGGATAGGCTGGGAGTAATCCCGTGAGGTGAACCGGGCTGTCTGAGGGTAGTTCGTGACTGGAGGCTGTGTGGCATAGCGGTGCGCCGGGGGTTGGTAAATGGCAGCTGCTGGGGTGTCCGGGGGTCTGTACTCCACTTTAGCAGGGGGCTTAGTGGTAGCAGTGTCCAGTTTGCGGGCATCCGTATACTCATCTGCCAAGCGAGCAGCTTCATGCAGGGTGGAGGGTTTACGGTCCCGAACCCACTCCCTAACTCCTGCTGATAACTTGTCAAAGCAATGTTCCAACAGGAATAGCTGCAGCACCTCTTCCCCAGACACGGCTTGGCACCCCGCCATCCAGTGCGATGCTGTGCGGTGCACCTTACATGCCCACTCAACGTAGGAATCGCCAGCCAATTTAACAGTGTCTCTGAACCGCCTCCGGTATGCCTCCGGTGTAACCGCATACCTGGAGAGCAGAGCCTCTTTCACAGTATTATAATCCCCAACTTCCTCATCTGGAATGGCCCGAAAAGCCTCACTGGCCCGGCCGGATAATTTTCCGGATAATATCGTGACCCAGTCCTCTGCGGGTACCTGGTGTAGTGCACATTGTCTCTCAAAATCCGCAAGGTACCCATCAATCTCTCCTTCTGTTTCCAGAAAGTTTTTAAAAGCGGTAAAATGCACTTTTCTCTTTTCCACTGGGGTTGCGGTGACTTGGACTGCTGCAGCGCCGCTTTGGCGAAGTAGGTTGGCCTCCACAGCTGCTATGACCCGGTCGATAATTTCCGCAGATGGGTTGGGGCCATAGTGTGCCAGTCTTATTTTGACCGCCCGGTCAAAGCTTGCTTCTTCGGGGGTTCTGTCTGACATGCTGGGCTCATTGGTTCCTTCGTGCCCTGATACTCCGTCCATCTCGGTCAGTCTTGCAATAATCTCCCTCTTCCTGAGGTTACTGGTTTGTTGGCCCCGTTGCTCTAGCAGGTCTTTAAGGGTAGCTCTTTTTAGCCTTTCATACGGTGTTCCCATTCGGTCTGGATCCGTAGTTGCTCCTTTGGGCGATAAGGATTCTCCCGTCGCTTGCCACCAATGTTACAGTACCAACTGTATACCAAGGGTTAATACCAGATGAACAATGTCCTGCATACAGAATCAGCACTTCACAACCTTGATCAGTTTCCCTGCAAACATGAGACCAAGCTCCACATTTCAGGTTTAAAACAGGATAATAACTTTATTTGAAGGCAGCATACAGATTTATACAGGTTTTTGACCCCCCCACAGATGGGGGTTGAAAGAATGTTGTACATTAGATAAAAGGGAGAAGCGCCCTTGACATGATACAATAGGATTAGATTACTTAAACACTTCAACCACAGGACACTCTTGACTCTCCTTATCACTTAGGCGTTTTTCTCTCTGGAGGTGATCAAACAATAGAATGCTAAGCATTAATTAGATTGTAGCTGGAGCCAGCCACTTGTGGTTAGAAAATAAAGTTAACACTTTCAGTCCTGACCGAAGGGTCTGTCACACACTGCTTCCTCTAGGCTTATTGTATCACCTGTTTCTCACTGCTTCCTCTAGGCTTATTGCATCCTCTCTGTCTCACTGCTTCCTCTAGGCTTATTGCATCCCCTCTGTCTCACTGCTTCCTCTAGGCTTATTGCTTCCTCTGTGTCTCACTGCTTCCTCTAGGCTTATTGCATCCCCTGTGGGGCCTAGTTATCAAGCCGTCAACCTCAAATACGCTGGAATTCCGCAGCGTATTTGTGGCGAGGCTGATTCGCCTTAGTTATCAAAGGCTCCAGACCGGCAAAAGTAGAATTTTGTGACGTAAGCTTCGATCCGCCGGACTCAGTCCGACACAGATCGATTCTTACGTCACTCCAGATGTTCCGCACACAAGTGCGGCACATTCTCACTACTTTTGCTAGTTATCAAAAAACTAGCAGGTACGCTCGGCACTTTTACGGCCCAGCGTACCTGGTTTTCAAACTGCCACCCCTGGAGGCCGCGGATCCCATAGGAATCAATGGGAGTCTGACCATAGCGAAAGTACAAGTTCGCTGCTGCCAGATATCCCATTCATTCCTATGGGAGCTGTCTACACCTAACACCCTAACATGTTCCCCGAGTCTAAACACCACTAATCTGTCCCCCCTACACCGCCGCTCCCGGAGTCCACCGCAAGCTACTCTATACATATTAACCCCTAAACCTAAGTCTAACACTAACCCTAACACCCCCCTAACTTAAATATTAATTAAATAAATCTAAATAATATTTCTATTATTAACTAAGTTAATCCTATTTAAAACTAAATACTTACCTATAAAATAAACCCTAATATAGCTACAATATAAATAATAATTATATTCTAGCTATTTTAGGATTTTTTTTTTATTTTACAGGCAACTTTCAATTTATTTTAACTAGGTACAATAGCTATTAAATAGTTATTAACTATTTAATAGCTTACCTAGCTAAAATAAAGAGAAATGTACCTGTAAAATAAATCCTAACCTAAGTTATAATTACACCTAACACTACACTATACTTTAATAAATTATTCCTATTTAAAACTAAATACTTACCTATAAAATAAACCCTAAGATAGCTACAATATAATTAATAATTACATTGTAGCTATTGTAGGATTTATATTTATTTTACAGGTAACTTTGTATTTATTTTAGCTAGTTAGAATAGTTATTAAATAGTTAATAACTATTTAATAACTACCTAGCTAAAAGAAATACAAAATTACCTGTAAAATAAATCCTAACCTAAGTTACAATTAAACCTAACACTACACTATCATTAAATTAATTAAATAAACTACCTACAAATAACTACAATTAAATACAATTACATAAACTAACTAAAGTACAAAAAATAAAAAAGCTAAGTTACAAAAAATAAAAAAATAAGTTACAAACATTTTAAAAATATTACAACAATTTTAAGCTACTTACACCTAATCTAAGCCCCCTAATAAAATAACAAACCCCCCCAAAATAAAAAAAATGCCCTACCCTATTCTAAATTAAATAAAGTTCAAAGCTCTTTTACCTTACCAGCCCTTAAAAGGGCCATTTGTGGGGGCATGCCCCAAAGTTCAGCTCTTTTGCCTGTAAAAGAAAAATACAACCCCCCCCCCCCAACATTAAAACATCGTAAGTAGGGACTTCTGAGTGGTCGTAATTTATTTGGCTCTGATGGTGTGCTTTCTGCTGCCGGGATAGCACATCATCATCTCACTGTTAAGACCACTGTTATTTATAATGACAAGCAATAGCCCGCTTACAAGAAGGTGTGTTGCACTGACTGTTTGCATCCTCCAGTATTTTCTTTCTCTTGAATGGTTTATACACATATAGACATAAGGTAGATATGCACCCCAATCTATCGGCAATGACAAATGTATATTGATTAGTTTTAGATGGTCAGTTATAACAAACTATATATTATTCCTCCCTCCCCTTTACTTGTCCTATTATTGTTCAATTCCTTTTCTACCCTGCATGATATCTTTCCCAAGCTGCTTATCTAAAATTTATTGTTAATGATGGTTCCCTTATCATATCATTGTGCATTCACTCACAGAAATAGGGTCCAAAAGTGGCCCGGCCTGCTCATTTGTAGATTATAATGGCTTTTTTACTTTGTCAGTATATACCAGGTTATAAATATAATTTATTTATCTTATTCTTTAAAATAGCCTCCAATAAAAATGTATATACTAAACGATATAAATTTAACTAATCTCAAGAATTTAGGAATAAATATTAATTTCAAAACACATTGAAATATATTAAGTAGAGACTAGCTTTGAATCAACTATGCACGCTTATTACGTTACAATATTCTATACAACAAATCATAAAAAAATATACCTTTAAAAATTAACCTTACTCACAATGAATCGCATTAAAATACCACAATAAAATACCACAATATGGACCGCTAACTTCAGTGTTTAGATAAACAATATACCAAGATACTTCACACAAATCTTACTGGGTCTCAATAGATTTAAAATAACTTTCAGACAAGTATAATTAAGTTATTTAGCCCACAAATGATTCTATATAACTTCAATTAAAAACATCAGAAATTGTATATATTATTAATGCAACCAGCCGATTTATATGCCAATATGTCTGACCTGAAATGACCTCTTATTTTGCTACAATAAGTCAAATCAATAACTTTAATTAATTTATGATATTAAAATACAAAATAATCTCTAAACATTAAAGGGACACTGTACCCAAAAGTTTTCTTTCGTGATTCAGATTGAGCATGAAATTTTAAGCAACTTTCTAATTTACTCCTATTATCAATTTTTCTTCATTCTCTTGGTATCTTTATTTGAAATGCAAGAATGTAAGTTTAGATGCCGGCCCATTTTTGGTGAACAACCTGGGTTGTCCTTGCTGATTTGTGGATAAATTCATCCACCAATAAAAAAGTGCTGTCCAGAGTACTGAAACCAAAAAAAGCTTAGATACCTTCTTTTTCAAATAATGATAGCAAGAGAACGAAGAAAAATTGATAATAGGAGTAAATTAGAAAGTTGCTTAAAATTGCATGCTCTATCTGAATTACAAAAAGAAAAAATCTGGGTTCAGTGTCCCTTTAATATTTAATACCAGTATACTTACTACCCTTGGTCTAATTAATATTAAATATAAAAATAAATTCTCCTTTTAAGTCACAACTACGATATAACTATAATTTTAGAATACCTTTTGATTTAAATATTAAAGTATGAAACAACCCTTTTATACGTTACGAGATAAAATTTTAGTTCACCTCATAAATTAATAGAGGTATTTTGCAATATAGATGAAAAGGTAGCCCAATTTTGGTTATAGTGACTGTGTCCCAAAAAGCATCAGTTATCAGTCAAAATTTTAGCAAGCCAAAGACCTCTTCTATCCCTTTGCATGAGGTTATATCACATGATACACCCCACCCCTTTTTATTCTTTAAAACAAACCCCCAATTAAAATGTATATACTAAACAATTGAAATTAATATGTATTCCTAAATTCTTGAGATTAGTTAAATTTACAAACAAATTGAAATATATTTATATAGAAAAGAGACTAGATTATATACGTTTATGCTGTTATAATATTCTATATAAAATAAACCAAAAATATATCTTTAAAATTAACCTTTCTTACAATGAATCACATTAAAATATCACAATAAAATGCCAGAATCTTCTATGATTAGCCAATAACACTAATTCAATGCCCAATATGGATTACAAACTTACTCTGCTTAATTTACCACAATCAGAGATTTAAATACAATAACCAATTTTGAAATATCTCGCAATAGCAGCAAATAACTTAATAAACACCAGAGAGATTTACTTACAATAATAAGCCTGACTTAGATATATGAAATACAAAAACAAAAAAAAACCCTTTATCTAGCAAACAAGATTATCTAGCATTGAACATGACTGGTTCTAATTTACACCGGACTATGGATATAGTTTAAAATACAAAGTGCCGGGGGCGGAGCCGGCTGCTGCCATGAGTGCAGCGTAATTCCGGAGCTCCGTGCTGGCAATCCACAAAACTTTAATAATTCCATCATAAATATGCCCAAACTAACCTAATATTGCCCATCAAGATTGATGAAGAAATAGAGCTGACAGGCATCACCGAAATTTACAAGCACAAACAACAATTGAAGCGCAAACCAGCCGCCACATCTCACCAGGCACTATCACTGAACGGACCCCCTCCCGCCATAGATCGGAGTTCATCAACCTTTCGGTAGTGTGCAACAATTGGTCCCCTGATGTTAGCCTATACCAGACGGTACCGGTAAGCTATAGACCAACTATCACACCGGGGCCGCAAGGAGCGGCACAAACACTCCCACAGAAGCGCTGCTTCCGCCATTACCGCCGCAACCTATCAAAGGATAAAGGTACGCACCATTCTTTCCACACTACTACTCTTATAACTGCCCCAGCCTGCACACTAACCCTTGGTAAAATACTCAGAGGGACTTTAACATTTGGAACACCGTTCCTAACAGCAGACCACAGAGCTTGAACAGCAGTTGGAGGGGGGACATTCTCGGTGAGGCGTGCTGGCCGCCATTACAACTCCAGCATTGAACTGCGACACACTGGTCAGGGGCGCTCTCATACCAGAACCATACTGAATAGCGATAACACATAAATAGTACCACAAAATACTCACTCATAATAGTACTATTTTGAAACCGCTAAGCCCTGACAGTTAAAAACAGTTAAAAACAAGCAGCTAAGACCAACTTCTGATCACTGAATTAGGGCTAAATGCAATAAAACAAGAGGCCTATCTTGCTCTGAAATCAAGCAATCCACCCTTATGTCCCCAAGAGTGTACCTGAAATACGGCAGCTATAACAGAAAGACTCTATCTACACGATCAGACATACAAATCGATATCCTCAAAACAAGAAGGAACAAAGCAACCATACTGGCTGAACCTTTTACCTTACCTTTATTATCTTTTCACACAAAGCTAACCTGGGATAGGTGACTCCAGGTATTCAAACCTGAATTAACACTGATTATCTTCCAGAAACAGTGCAACAAGATCTGACCTCAAGAAAAATTTTATATCTTTCTCCTTGCTCAGTCTACCATCATGGCATCTAGGAGACTAAAAAATGATAAACCCCAGAAAACATCTGCAGTAAAAACAGCTACCATCTCCTCTTATATGCAAGCAACTGACGCATCTGAAGCAAGAGATAAGACTCTCCATAGACCAGCAGACCACTAACATACCCTCATCAGAAGTAGACGGCACCAACTCTACCTCCCAAATCCTACAGGACCTACCCTCTAAGCAAGACATTGCGGACATAGTCCGAATGTGCATACGGGAAGAGCTAGCGGGCATGAAACAAGATATCCATACTATCGGTCTCCAGGTAGAGGCTCTTGAAACAAATCAAGATGAGATGAAAGAAGATGTACAATCCCTCACTGATCAAGTAACCTCTCATCAAGAAACCATTACTCTACTCCAAGAGAAACTGGAGGACCTGGAGAACAGGAGCCGCAGAAAGAACATACGGATCAGAGGCGTCCCCGAGAGTGTCCTCCCTCGTGACTATCCAGTCTATCTGCAATCCCTCTTTCAACAGATAAGAGTCTGCTTGCACTACGGAGATTCAGTGGGTACGAGCTCACAGATCCCTTAGACCTAAGCCCCCGGACACTGCACCGCCAAGAGACATCATAATTTGCTTTAAAAACTTCCTAGAAAAGGAGATGCTCTTAAACCAATCCAGGAAGCTACAACCAATTAGATTCCGGGGCAATGTTCTCCAGTTCTACCAAGACCTGGCCTCACAAACACTTCAAAGAAGAAAAGAGTTTAGCCCATTGACCACTCTCCTTCACAATAAAAAAATTCCATATAGATGGGGCTTCCCCGCACAGGTCTGGGTACTGAGAAATAACACCAGACTGATATGCCGATCCCCAGAAGAATCTGACTCTTTTTGTAAACAATTGGGGATAGACTTTCTACTCGATGATACTAACACACGGAACAAGCCAGGACCCTCAGCATCCAGAGACAACAGAGACTCTCCCACACCAGAAAGGCTTACCTCAGACAGTCTGAGTAAAAATTACTCTCAGCCACAGTCCCCTCATGCCCACATGGCATCACAGTTTGCCCCAAAACAGGGACATGACACTTATAGAGACTCAACCCATTGAACGCCACACTATATGGACTGAAATCGAGATAAGTATTTAGTGTCTGCCTTTATGCTTGCTTTCTGTTGATTGTTGATACATGTTGTTTTTTTGTTTTTTTTTTTAAAAAGGGAGAAAGAAAAAGACACTCTTGTTTATCAGTGTTGTTGTTGCTATCAGATTTTCTTACTTTCCGTCACCAGCCGCCCTTACAGGCTAATGGTGAATTAACCCTTGACTTACATAACCTGTAGATGCGGATAGCCCCAACCTTCTCGTGCTTGTTACCTATAGATACAAACCTACGCTACACTTATAGAGAGGATGTATAGATATCATCTCATTATTATCCCCCATTTACCGCATCCATGGAACTTACAGAACCCATAACGTAATCCCATAGCTAGAATAGAAAGCCCCTTAGTCAGAAACTTGGAGAACATCTCTCAGCGCTTAAAAGCACAAGCCACTTAAAGAGAGGAAATCACCCTCTGACTTATACGATTAAACCATGTTCCCATATCATCAGGCCTATGTACAGAAACCAATAAACATTCTGGGCCTCAAAAACCCATTAAATCTATTGTGCCATTACAAACTACGGAATGGACAACTAAAGGTACATTCTCTAGGATTAGCCAACAGTTCACCCCTTTACGAATGCTCTCAAAGACGACCTATATTAGGCAGAGAGCCGAATGTTTGTTTGTTTTGTTTAATTTGTTCATTATGTTTAATATGTTTGCTATGCTTTGTTCTCAGACAGAAATGTTTTATTGTTACAAGACTCACATATACCTCTATACATCTTTACAGCTAGTTACACCTATAATCATACAGGCCACTCTCGAGCCCAGCACCAATCAATGCCTTACCATTCAAACATATCGCAAGCACCCACAGCAATGCAATGCAAGCCACAACAAATAACCCGACTCCTCAACTGACCCTCCTGACCCAGAATGTAAAAGGGTTTAACTCACCAATAAAAAGATCCAAAGCCTTATCTGACTTAACAAAAAGACATATAGATATCCTTTTCCTTCAAGAAACACACTTCAAGACACAACACATACCAAAATATTTCGGAAAGCACTTCACCACACATTTCCACAGCACAGGTCCCACAAAAAAAAATGGAGTGAGCATTCTAATACACAAATCCACTCCCTTCACCATCATCAAAAAAGTTTCAGACCATGAGGGCCGCTTCCTAGGCCTGATGGGCCTCCTATACGGGAGACCTATAACCCTCATCAATATATATGCTCCAAATACTCAACAGCTTACCTTTTTTCGCACTATGTTCACAAAGATACTGGATCTATCCAAGGGTCCAGTATTCCTATCAGGCGACTTCAATGTACCTATGCAGCCCACTATGGATAGCACCAACACAAACATCCACATCCCCAAAAAACTGTCCAGAGCCATCTGGCAGGGAATGAAAGATTTGACTCTTTTTGACACTTGGAGGTTTTTGCACAGAGAGAAAAGAGATTACACCTTCTTCTCCCACCCCAACAAGTCCTACAGCAGATTAGACTACATCTTCACCAACCAGAACGGCCTCTCTCACATAACCAGATGCGACATTATCCCCACCTTTTGGTCAGACCACTCATCAGTCCAACTTAAATTCACCTGGTCCAACACTTCCCTTACCCCTTACCAATGGAAATTGGACGATAGCCTCCTAGAATATCCGGACCTAATCCCTAAACTCACTAAAACTATAGAGGAATACTTCACCATAAATTCCCACTCAATAGATAACAATTTCGCAGTTTGGGAGGCACACAAATGCGTACTTCGGGGAGAATTAATCAAAATCAAAGCCCACTATACACAGACCCACCGCAAAAGATACAATGCACTCACAACAAGATACGCACAACTTGAACACGCACATAAGAAATCTCCGGCAAACGCTGAGATCCTAAACGAAATCCAAACAACTAGGGACGACCTAGATAACTTTTTGGATCTAGAATATCAATCACAGCGCAGAAAAACCAATAGTATGTTCCACTTTGAAAGCAATAGAGCAGGCAAATTACTAGCCAGAGCACTGAAAAAAAAAAGATTCAAGTCACACATTCATGAACTGCAAAACCCGAAAGGGAACCCACACCAATCCACTCCAGAGATCCTCCAGGCCTTTCATGAATACTACACATCACTATACAATATACAAAGAGACACTGCCCCCATGAACAACCCTACCACACCCGCAGACTACATTACAAAATACCCAACACCGGAATTGACAAACGATCAAAAGAATCAAATTAACCAACCAATATCCCCACGGGAAGTACAATTAGCCATTAAATCCCTGAAAATCGGGAAAAGCCCAGGGCCGGACGGCTTTACAGCCAAATACTATAAGACCTTTTCGCCTACACTAATACCCCATCTCACCACAATGTTTAATGTAGTGGCTGATAACAATCCTTTCCCTCCCTCCATGCTAGAAGCCCTAGTAGTAGTACTCCCGAAACCAGGAAAACCCCCAGATAAACCCGCAAATTTCCGTCCTATTTCCCTCCTAAATTTCGATATTAAGCTCTTTGCAAAAATCATAGCCACAAGGATAAACCTCATCTTACCATCTATCATACATACTAACCAAGCAGGCTTCACACCTTACAGAGAAGCTAGAGATAACACTACCAAAATACTAGACCTCATGGAATACACTTTCACCCAGAAAATCCCGTCAATGTTCCTTGCCATGGATGCAGAAAAAGCCTTTGACAGGCTTGACTGGTCTTTCCTAAAACTAACTCTGTACACATTCGGCTTTCACCAGGAAATTGTCGGTAAAATATTCACCCTTTACAACAACCCACAGGCCAAAATTAAATTAAACGACTCTATTTCACCCCCCTTCACAATCAATAATGGTACCAGGCAAGGCTGCCCGCTCTCACCTCTCTTATTTATACTGGCAATGGAGGTGCTGGCCATACACGTTAGACACAATACAGACATTCACGGAATAGAAGTTGGACCCGAAACATACAAAATAACCTTATATGCAGACGACATCTTCCTAACGTTAACAGATGTTGAGATGTCGCTACCCCCCCTGATAGAAACATTGCACACTTATGGTGAATACTCCAATTTCAAAATAAACAATACAAAGTCCGAATTACTAGCTATTCACGTACACCCGGCAGTAATAAACAACATAGAACAACGCTACCATTTCCATATACAACCCAAGGCAATCAAATACCTAGGAGTTCACGTCTCACCATCCCTCGAAACCATAATATCCTTAAACTACAAAACTCTCAATTCGACAACCCAAACCACTCTTAAGGCGTGGAGCCGCAAACCTCTCTCTTGGCTAGGAAAGGTCAATGCAGTAAAAATGATAATCCTGCCTAAAATCTTATACTTCCTACAAACTCTCCCAGTCCCCATCCCAGATCATCTCCTATTCTCCCTACAGAAACAAATCAACTGTTTCATTTGGTCGCACAAAAGACCCCGCATTGCCACCTCTACTCTATATCGCCCAAGGGAATTAGGAGGGATAGGAGCCCCAAATCTAATGAGATACAGACAGGCAGCCTTCCTTACACGAGTCGTCGACTGGTGCAAACACAGCGCGAACAAAGAATGGATTCAATTAGAACAAACACTTTCGGACACACATTATCTATGCGGGAACTGCTGGATCCCCAAAACCCAACGGACACTACTAAGCACAACCCCCAGATTAGTACATGAAACTCTTAAGCAATGGGACAAAATACTCCTAAAACACCCCAAAATCTCCACTCCATGCTCTCCCCTGACACCAATTAGCAAAAATACGCCATTCTCGTCCAAAATAAGTATAGAGGCCGCAACTCAGCCCACTCCTTCTATTCAAAGCTCAATCCCACACCACCTTTTATATAAAGATAAAGGGATCCAATCACAACAGGTAATATGCAATACCCTGGACACATACTTCCAAAACTGGTACACCTATATACAATTGAAACACTATTTAACTACACACCCCTTCAAATCCCAGCTACAAAGGCCCCTTTCTCAATTTGAGGCAATATGCTACCACCCCCACCCACAAAAAGGAATATTATCAATAACATACAGAATACTATCACAA
Source organism: Bombina bombina (assembly GCF_027579735.1). NCBI lineage: Eukaryota > Metazoa > Chordata > Amphibia > Anura > Bombinatoridae > Bombina > Bombina bombina. The sequence goes on from NC_069500.1 coordinate 4,783,927, forward strand.
GCAGCTCACCTGACACCCCCAACGTATGTAGCTAGGTGGGAGTCAGAATTCGAAACCACCCTAGACCCATCTGAGTGGGCAATCATATATCAACAAATGACAAAAGCCTCCTCATCCATCTCGACACTTGAGATGAATCTCAAACTATTGAGCCGATGGTACTACACTCCTGTTAGATTGCACCACTTATTTCCCGGCACAACAACCACATGCTGGAGGGAATGCGGGGAAATAGCAACTTTTGCACATATATGGTGGACATACCCGAAAGCAACCTCTTTTTGGAGCTCTCTCAAACCAGAAATTGAAAAAGCTCTGGGCACCTCTCTCCCACTCACACCCTGGGTCTTTCTCTTCAACAAATTTCCTAAAATCCCCTGCAAATTTAAACAGGCACTCCTCAATGCCATGATAAACTCTGCAAAAAGGCTTATCCCACTCAATTGGAAAAAAATAGACCTACCACCTCTAGCCGTATGGAAAGCCAAAGTCACCCACTACCTCCAACTAGAGAAATACCACTATCTGTACCAAACGAACAGAAGAATTCCAAAATATAACCTTCTTATGGGAAGAATACCTACACTGCCTATAGTAACATACCCTCCCCCCCTCCACCTTATCCCTCCTACACTCTTCAAGAAACTAGACCACACAACGAGAACCACACCCCAGACACTTGTAACCTCACTCCACGTAATAAACAGGTACAGTAGGGTCAGCTCACAAAAGAAATGAAGGCGCTAGCGCCACCCCACTTTTAGCCACCTCCTACTTCCAGGCATTGACAGATTGGTGCTCCAGACCTAATTCATATAGAATCACTGATTCCGAGTTATAAAGGCATGTAAATAATTATTACAAAGGTAAACGTATAAATGTAACAAAGCTCCATTTTTATCTCTTTCTGTAACACAAAAATGCTGATCTAAATGCTCTCCTTCTGTTTTATCTATGTATACCTTGGAAAATTCTCAATAAAGCATTTAAAAATTCAAAAAAAATAAATATACAAAGTGCCCTCTTAAATCACCAGCTTTAATCAAACTATAGCTATAGAATACATTTGATTTAAAATAAAAGTATGAAACAACCCTTTATACATTAGCAGATAAAATTGAAGTTCACCTCATAAATTAAGAGAGGTATTTTACAATATGAATGAAAAGGTAGCCCAATTTTGCTTATAGTGACTGTGTCCCAAAAAGGCAGCAAGGTTATCGGTCAAAATTTTAGCAAGCCAGAGACCTCTTCTATCCCTTTGCATGAGGTTATATCATGTGATACACCCTCCCCTTTTTATTCTAATCATTGGTGAATGTTTGGATACGCCCCACGGTGCTGTCTGATAGGCCCTTAGCGGAGCTTGTCCCTGATTGGCTCTGGGAATATAAACATCTCATAGGCTATTTGATAATATCATTCCCTTTGGTTGTAATTCTTGCATAAACCACTAGATGGCAGCAGACAACCAGAAATGCAGTATTACCATCAAATATTGCTGCAGTTTAACTATCTCACCTTAAAATGTTTATTAAATGTACTTTAATTTCCAGTATTAACAAACCACATGTTCCATGTTTTATTTGATTATGTCATACTATTTACCCTGAGTATTCCAAGACTAAATATTATGTATTTCTCATAATATCTTAGAAGATGCCTTTAAAGTTGCATTTGATTATTATCCCATATTAATACAAATACAGCACATTTCACATTCAATACATCTCTTGATAATGTTATTTTGAGTGCATGAAAAATACAATTTATATATAATTTCTGGGACAATTTACTGTCTTCTCGTTCTGAAATGAAAGAAACAATGTTGTTATTCTGAAGTAAGTTGGTTAAACACTTAAAATAGACAGTTCTATATTTACTTTAGATTTAAAGGTATCTTATGCGTTAGACACACCTCCCAGGTTCATGTTATTTCAGTATTTTAAATAGATTTGAAAATTATAGACAAATCATTTATATGACTTTTTTTTACGTATACATCTAAGTTGTCACCAAGTCTGGTAAACAGGAGATCCTTTGTATCCACTCAGCAGGGGATAATCAACTCTTGCATGTAAAGTGGTTCCCCCTCATGGGAAAACCTTTTTTTTTTTTTTTTTTTTTTACATATACTTAAAGGGCCACTAAACACAAAATCTTTCTTTCATGATTCAGATAGAGAATAGAAATTTAAACATTACAATTTACTTCTATTATTTATTTTGCTTCATTTTTTAGCTATCCTTAGTTGAAGAAAAAGCAATGCACGTGGTGAGCCAATCACACGAGGCTTCTATGTGCAGCAACCAATCAGCAGCTACTGAGCATATCTAGATATGCTTTTCAGCAAAGAAAATCAAGAGAATAAAACAAATTAGATAATAGAAGTAAATTAGAAAGATGTTTAAAATTGCATTCTCTTTCTAAATCATGAAAGAAAAAATGTTTCATGTCCCTTTAAGCTTCAAAAAGGTTCAGTCCAAAACCCAGCTACTGTTTTTCCACAGGGGTTAGTTATCTGATAACTTTTTTATTACATAGAGGAAAGAGCATCTGTTAAAATGACATCTTGAGTTTTACAAGTAAACATCCTGGGATTCGGAGCATATCTTCCACTAAAACACATAATCTTGCCTCCATCCCCCCAGGGGTTTGTGCTGAACTAATGAGACAAATGTTCCCTTTTGATCTCTCTTAGATGTATTGAGCATCTATGATAATATGTTGGTGATCTGATAGGACATCTTTGAAAACAATTGTTCTCAGATGTTCTGTAATCAGGAGAAGGCATCTCATGTCTGACCTCAGATTTGCAATACACAGAATGTATTCAGCGATAAAATGAGCATGCTCAAATGTAATATTTGATAGATTGCATACTTATTTTATCTTAATGTGTGTGTGTGTATATATATATATATATATATATATATATATATATATATATATATATATATATATATATATAATATAATGTATTGTCTACTGATATTCACAGATACCCTGACAACTTATTACTGTTATTAGTATATCTTTATATATATTCTTGTTCAGTGTAATAGCCAATCTCATTGATATTTGCTTATGCTACACTATCCTACATTCACCCTATTTGGTGAATTTTGCAGCGGTATTCACCCGCTGATTTGTTGTCACTAAAACAAGTTGTCACAATTAAGATACTCATAATTGAGTCATGTAATATGCTTAGTCACAGATAACAATATTGCCAGAGGTTGATCTTTGACTATCGATAGATTTACCACCACTTCAAATATAATGTAATCAGGTTTAGCAAATATGTATTTCTTTTATGTAATTGGCAAGAGCCAATAAACTAGTGACGTATGGGATATACATTCCTACCAGGAGGGGCAAAGTTTCCCAAACCTCAAATGCCTATAAATACACCCCCACCACACCCACAATTCAGTTTTTACAAACTTTGCCTCCTATGGAGGTGGTGAAGTAGTTTGTGCTTGCTTTTTATGATTTCTTTTATGATAAGCGCTTCTAAGCATTCTGAAGCCCAATTCCTCTCAGAGTACAGTGTTTGTCAGAGGGATGTGAAGAGAGTATCACCTAATGATTTTATGGTTTTCCTTGCGGGAAATCTTTTCAAGGGTTCTGTTATCGGTCGTAGGGATTCATCTCCTACCTCCCTTTTCAGATTGACAATATACGCTTATATACCTCTGCTGATAGTTTTCAGTACTGGTTTGGCTATCTGCTATATGTGGATGGGTGTCTTTCGGTAAGTATGTATCATTATTTAAGACACTCTCAGATATGGTTTGGCGCTTTATGTATTAATATAAAGTTTTAAATATATGTATTTTACTTATGTTTGCCATGAGTCAGGTCTATGTGTATTTCCCTTTTGCAGTCTAAACAGTTTCAGTATAGGAATCATGTTGGGAAGTTTATTTAAACTTTTTTTTTCTTACCTGGGGTTCAGTATTTTTCTAATTTGACTTTGATTTTTTCGAAGCAAATCTAGGCTTGTCAGGGCGTCATTCTTAGCGCCAATTTTTTTGGCGCGTTGATGGCGCATATTTCGTAATTTCCTGCGTCTTTGACACTAGTTGTTTTGGCGCAAAATCGCGTTTGTTATGACGCAAATTGGGTCATTTCCTGGTGTTAGTTTTGCGCCAAAATTTTTTAACTACTTTTGCGTATCTAGTGATCTTGCTATTGTGTAAGAGTGTAGCGCTACATGACAGGAAATAGTATTACTATCTAGTGCTATTGCTAATGTATAAGAGTGTAGCGCTACATGACAGGAGTGTTACCATCTAGTGCTCTTGCTAATGTATAATATTGTGTTATAGAGATACCTAGGTAGTATCTGTAGCACTACATGACAGGTAATAGTGCTGTTATCTAGTGCTCTTGCTAATGTATAATATTGTGTGTTATAGAGATACCTAGGTAGTATCTGTAGCACTACATGACAGGTAATAGTGCTGTTATCTAGTGCTCTTGCTAATGTATAATATTGTGTGTTATAGAGATACCTAGGTAGTATCTGTAGCACTACATGACAGATAATAGTGCTGTTATCTAGTGCTCTTGCTAATGTATAATATTATGTGTTATAGAGATACCTAGGTAGTATCTGTAGCACTACATGACAGGTAATAGTGCTGTTATCTAGTGCTCTTGCTAATGTATAATATTGTGTGTTATAGAGATACCTAGGTAGTATCTGTAGCACTACATGACGGGTAATAGTGCTGTTATCTAGTGCTCCTGCTAATGTATAATATTGTGTTATAGAGATACCTAGGTAGTATCTGTAGCACTACATGACAGGTAATAGTGCTGTTATCTAGTGCTCTTGCTAATGTATAATATTCTGTGTTATAGAGATACCTAGGTAGTATCTGTAGCACTACATGACAGGTAATAGTGCTGTTATCTAGTGCTCTTGCTAATCTGTAATATTGTGTGTTATAGAGATACCTAGGTAGTATCTGTAGCACTACATGACGGGTAATAGTGCTGTTATCTAGTGCTCCTGCTAATGTATAATATTGTGTTATAGAGATACCTAGGTAGTATCTGTAGCACTACATGACAGGTAATAGTGCTGTTATCTAGTGCTCTTGCTAATGTATAATATTGTGTGTTATAGAGATACCTAGGTAGTATCTGTAGCACTACATGACAGGTAATAGTGCTGATATCTAGTGCTCTTGCTAATGTATAATATTGTGTTATAGAGATACCTAGGTAGTATCTGTAGCACTACATGACAGGTAATAGTGCTGTTATCTAGCGCTCTTGCTAATGTATAATATTGTGTGTTATAGAGATACCTAGGTAGTATCTGTAGCACTACATGTCAGGTAATAGTGCTGTCATCTAGTGCTCTTGCTAATGTATAATATTGTGTTATAGAGATACCTAGGTAGTATCTGTATCACTACATGACAGGTAATAGTGCTGTTATATAGTGCTCTTGCTAATGTATAATATTGTGTGTTATAGAGATACCTAGGTAGTATCTGTAGCACTACATGACAGGCAATAGTGCTGTTATTTAGTGCCCTTGCTAATGTATAATATTGTGTTATAGAGATACCTAGGTAGTATCTGTACACTACATGACATGTAATAGTGCTGTTATCTAGTGCTCTTGCTAATGTATAATATTATGTGTTATAGAGATACCTAGGTAGTATCTGTAGCACTACATGACATGTAATAGTGCTGTTATCTAATGCTCTTGCTAATGTATAATATTGTGTGTTATAGAGATACCTAGGTAGTATCTGTAGCACTACATGACAGGTAATAGTGCTGTTATCTAGTGCACTTGCTAATGTATAATATTGTGTGTTATAGAGATACCTAGGTAGTATCTGTAGCACTACATGACAGGTAATAGTGCTGTTATCTAGTGCTCTTGCTAATGTATAATATTGTGTTATAGAGATACCTAGGTAGTATCTGTAGCACTACATGACAGGCAATAGTGCTGTTATTTAGTGCCCTTGCTAATGTATAATATTGTGTTATAGAGATACCTAGGTAGTATCTGTACACTACATGACATGTAATAGTGCTGTTATCTAGTGCTCTTGCTAATGTATAATATTATGTGTTATAGAGATACCTAGGTAGTATCTGTAGCACTACATGACAGGTAATAGTGCTGTTATCTAGTGCTCTTGCTAATGTATAATATTGTGTGTTATAGAGATACCTAGGTAGCATCTGTAGCACTACATGACAGATAATAGTGCTGTTATCTAGTGCTCTTGCTAATGTATAATATTGTGTGTTATAGAGATACCTAGGTAGTATCTGTAGCACTACATGACAGGTAATAGTGCTGTTATCTTGTGCTTTTGATAATGTATAATATTGTGTTATAGAGATACCTAGGTACCATCTGTAGCACTACATGACAGGTAATAGTGCTGATATCTATTGCTCTTGCTAATGTATAATATTGTGTGTTATAGAGATACCTAGGTAGTATCCGTAGCACTACATGACAGGTAATAGTGCTGTTATCTAGTGCTCTTGTTAATGTATAATATTGTGTGTTATAGAGATACCTAGGTAGTATCTGTAGCACTACATGACAGGTAATAGTGCTGTTATCTAGTGCTCTTGCTAATGTATAATAGTGTGTTAGAGATACCTAGGTAGTATCCGTAGCACTACACAACAGGTAATAGTGCTGTTATCTAGTGCTCTTGCTAATGTATAATATTATGTGTTATAGAGATACCTAGGTGGTGTCTGTAGCACTACATGACAGGTAATAGTGCTGTTATCTAGTGCTCTTGCTAATGTATAATATTGTGTGTTATAGAGATACCTAGTTAGTATCTGTAGCACTACATGATAGGTAATAGTGCTGTTATCTAGTACTCTTGCTAATGTATAATAGTGTGTGTTATAGAGATACCTAGGTAGTATCTGTAACACTACATGACAGGTAATAGTGCTGTTGTCTAGTGCTCTTACTAATGTATAATAGTGTGTGTTATAGAGATACCTAGGTAGTATCTGTAGCACTACATGACAGGTAATAGTGCTGCTATCTATTGCTCTTGCTAATGTATAATATTGTGTGTTATAGAGATACCTAGGTAGTATCCGTAGCACTACATGACAGGTAATAGTGCTGTTATCTAGTGCTCTTGTTAATGTATAATATTGTGTGTTATAGAGATACCTAGGTAGTATCTGTAGCACTACATGACAGGTAATAGTGCTGTTATCTAGTGCTCTTGCTAATGTATAATAGTGTGTTAGAGATACCTAGGTAGTATCCGTAGCACTACACAACAGGTAATAGTGCTGTTATCTAGTGCTCTTGCTAATGTATAATATTATGTGTTATAGAGATACCTAGGTGGTGTCTGTAGCACTACATGACAGGTAATAGTGCTGTTATCTAGTGCTCTTGCTAATGTATAATATTGTGTGTTATAGAGATACCTAGTTAGTATCTGTAGCACTACATGACAGGTAATAGTGCTGTTATCTAGTGCTCTTGCTAATGTATAATATTATGTGTTATAGAGATACCTAGGTGGTGTCTGTAGCACTACATGACAGGTAATAGTGCTGTTATCTAGTGCTCTTGCTAATGTATAATATTGTGTGTTATAGAGATACCTAGTTAGTATCTGTAGCACTACATGACAGGTAATAGTGCTGTTATCTAGTGCTCTTGCTAATGTATAATATTATGTGTTATAGAGATACCTAGGTGGTGTCTGTAGCACTACATGACAGGTAATAGTGTTACTATCTAGTGCTCTTGCTAATGTATAAGATTGTAGCGCTACATGACAGGAAATAGTGTTACTATCTAGTGCTATTGCTAATGTATAAGAGTGTAGCGCTACATGACAGGAAATAGTGTTACTATCTAGTGATCTTGATAATGTATAAGATAGTTGCAAAACTGCTGTCATATAGTGCTGCAAACATGGGCACGCTACATATATAGGTATCTCTTCAACAAGGTATAACATGAGTGACGCTTATTTGGTAATATAATTAAATTGGAAAGTCATTTAAAATTTTGTGTTTATCTGAATCCTTAAAGAAAATGGGTGTTTTGTCCTGTTGAGGGATGCATATAGTATACACAAACATTTCTTATCTCTGTTCTCTCGCTATCATCCCCTTGACCCCCTTAGCATGTAGCCTTCTTGATCCAGCTTGTAGATCACCTTCATTAGAGCCGATTTACAGCAGGGCCCTCTATATATTTGTCTCCCATAATACTAGACCCGTGTTTATAGCGCTGCCAAACCTATTGGTGCTCAACCAGTAACTGATAATAAATAATAATCTTGTGTTTCACAGTATTCAGTGTCACTACAGACCGAGGAGAGTGTACAGGAGGAATACAGGCGCTCCCGCTCCCAGCCTGCGTCCATCAGTACTCACGCGCAGCACCATGAATCCTGTCTGCACACAGCCCGCAGCAACTTCAGTCTTCCGCTCCCCCTCAGCTCTTGCCCTGGATTCACCACAAACTTCAGTGAGTATTTAGAATACTGTTCATGAAGCAAATGTCCTTTATGACCCTACTGATGCCCCCCTGTATTGTATAATGTGACGACCTCTACGATACCCAGTCTGGGTATGTCCGCCTGTTCTGCTTCACAGATACTGGAACCACCAATACTCAGAAAAATGACCCAATAATTAGACAAGACTGATTTTGAAGTATAAGAAGAATAACACTTTATTCCCAGGTGTACTGACATTTTATACTCTTTTCAAGGGACAATCCCCCTTCAACTGGGTAATGATATCAACAGGTGACCAATGGGAAGGTAATGAGATCAAACAGGGGAACAATGGGAAGGCTATTGGCACAGATAACAGTGATTCTGACTCTGGGTTTGTAGGCTGTCTTTGATGATAATGGCATTAGTGGTGCCTAAGAGTTCAATTGATAAGAAATGATTCATTCCAGAGATCTGGTTACGTGTGACACAGATTCCTGCCCTGAAAGACATGAGTCCCAACAAAACCGCTGCCCCCCAGCGTTCCTGATAATCGGTGGAAAACATGCGGTTTATGAGTACAAATGGTGTTGGGGTCCAGTAACCGACACATGTACTTAGTCTGTCTGAAAATAGTCCCAGGGAGTCGGGGGCATCAGGGCTTGTGCCTCAGCCGCTCAATCCGCAACACTGTCCTGAACCTTCTCCCTGCAGAAATGTGGTATCTCTGTAGCCCTTGGTTCATCACAATACTCCCCCCCCATTCCATAGTCCGGCAGACCCGGCTCGACCCACACGGGTCAGCTTTGGGATGTCCAGCAGTAAAGGACTACTTATAAATCAGTTTGCTGGGAAGGGCCATCAGCATTCCCATTTTGCTTTCCCGGCTGATATTTCACAGTTAAGTTGTAGGGCTGCAGTGCAAGACTCCAGCGCAGTAAGCGCCCATTGTCTCCGGAGACCGGGTTGAGCCAGATCAAAGGGTTGTGGTCAGTGAGCACCTAGAACAATCTTCCATAGAGGTACGGCTGTAACTTTTTCAATGTCCACACCAGTGCCAAACACTTCTCTATGGCGGCATACCCCACTTCCCAGGGTAGCAGCTTGCAGCTGATGTAGGCCACCGGGTGCTCACTACTGTCTGCCTACACTTGGCTCAGTACTGCTCCCAACCAGAAAGTAGAGGTATCTGTGGACATGAACGTTTTTTTTGGGTCTTTGGCAGCTAGAATGTGTGCTGATGTCAAAGTGCTCTTGAGTCGTTGGAAGGCAGCCTCGCACTCTGGGGACTACAGGACCTGTCGGGGGAGGTTTTTCTTAGTCAGGTCAGTAAGGAGTTTAGTGATCAATCATGCTGTAGTCGGGGACAAATCTCCGGCAATACCCTGCCATCCCAAGGAAAGCTAAGACCTGTTTTTTCATCCAGGGAGTGGGCCTCTGGGCAACGGCCTCAACCTTCGTAGGTTCGGGATGCTGTCGCCCACAGCCCACCTGATGTCCAAGGTACTGGACCTCGGACATCCCTATACTACATTTCTCTGGATTTAAAGTCAGTCCCGCAGCCCTAATGCGGTTCAACACAGTTCCCAGGTGAAGCAAATGTTCCTCCCAGGTAACGCTGTAGATCGCAATGTCATCCAGGTATGCACAGGCATAGTCCTGGAGGCCATTGAGAAGCCGATCTACCATCCGCTGGAACATCGCCGGAGCATTTGTCATCCCAAACGGCATGACCGTAAACTGGAACAGGCCAAATGGGGTAATAAACGCCAACTTCAGAATTGCTTCCGTGTCCAGTGGAATTTGCCAGTACCCTTTGCATAGATCAAGGGTGGTCAGAAAATATTGATCTAATAGTTCATCCACTCAGGGCATTGGGTACGCGTCAGTTGTGGTGCAGTCAATAAGTCTTCAGTAATCTATACAAAAGCAGGTCGTACCATCCTGCTTCGGCACCAACATTACTGGGGAGGCCCAGGGGCTATTGGACGGCTCAATAACTCCTAGGTCGAGCATCTCCCTGATCTCCTTCCTCATCCCTTCCCTAACTGCCTAGGGTACACGGTAAGCCACCTGCCGTAGAGGCGGTTGACCTGAAGTCTCTACAGGGTCAACTGGACAGATAGCTCAGCATGCTAAGGCACTGTGGCTGAGCTCTGTAGCAACCCAAGGGTTGCAGGTTCGATCCCCGGCGAGGTCCACTCTTTCATCCTTCTGAGGTCCATAAAATGAGCAGCGCCTTGAGACCCTTACGGGTGATTAGCCGCGCTTTACAAGTACCCAATACATACATACATACATACACTGCCATAGTAGTATACCCAGGGGCAGTGGAGAACATTTTCTGACGCTGACTAAAGGGCTCTCCTTACCTGACCTACTCCTTCTGTAAGGTCCCTAGATGCTCGTCTAACCTGACTGCCTCTATGCCTACATTGTCCCATGCCTGCTCGGGCAATTCTGGAAGGGGAAGGTTCTCAGAGTCTTCCCCGGTGGGAGAGCATATAACGGCTGCCTCTTCCGACTTACATGGAAGGTCCACTGGACTCTTTCATTTGAACATTTAGCTATCAGGTAGGTAGTGTCACAGAATTGTTTCACCACTTTGTGAGGTCCTTGCCAGGCGGCCTGCAACTTGTCCGCCTTGGTTGGCTTCAGGGCGAGAACTTTCTGTCCTACAGCCAAGGTACAGTTCACATACTTAAGGTTCCCCCGAACAGCGTCCGTGAATTTTTCAGCCGGTCCCTCAAAGCTAACACATATCCTACAATAGAGGTCTCCTCGTTCCCCCTCCCCTTCTTCCCATCGGGCTCTAAATAAGTCTAGGGGTCCCCTTACTCTTCTCCCATACAATAACTCGAATGGGAGGAACCCAGTGGATTCCTGCAGCACCTCCCGGTAATCAAACAGGAGGTGGGGCAGGAGCTTCTCCCAATCCTTGAGAGGTCGTGAATGTCCAACACAATTGCTTCAGGGTTCCATGGAACCTTTCACACAGTCCATTCATCTGGGGGTGGTAAGGAGAACTATACAGGGGTCTTATTCCACATAGTTTCTAGAGTTACTGGGTAAGGTCAGCAGTAAACTAAGTCCCCTGGTCATAATATCTCCCGGGGGAAACCCACACTGGCAAATATCTGAATCAGGGCATCCGCCACTGGCTCCGCATGGTTATCGGTCAGGATTGCCTCCGGGTGGCATAATCTACCACCGTCAAGATATCTCTTACCAGAAGGACTGGGGCGGTGTAGGGGTCCAACCAGGTCTACGCCAATCCTACTGAAGCGTTCTGAAATAATCGGTAGGGGATATAGGGAAGCCTTGGAGCGGTCACCCCTCTTGCCCACCCTCTGAAAGGTATCACGCTTCCAGCAGTAGTGTTGAATGTCCCTGTGATCCCGGGCCAAAAGAAAAGCTGGGTAAGGCGATGGTGGGTCTTACTCCAAAGTGACCAGCTAAGAGAATGTCATGCTCGACCCTAAGCAGGTGATGCCGATAGTTCTTCGGCACCACCAGCTGTCACTTGGGCACAGGAGGGGGGCCCTTTCCGTCAGTGACCCAGTACAGCAATACCTTCTCCCACTCTATCCGCTCTCCCTCCAAACCTCCAGGGTCAGTCCCTGCTTTATCTCTGTAACTGGCCATGGTAGGGTCCGTCAGGGTGTCTTGGGCAAAGTGAAAGGTTGAGGTCCCAGGAAAAGATGACAGTTTAAAGTCAGAAGTGGCAGGGTCTGCCCTCACCTGGGTCATAGAGTGCTGGATCTGCTCGCTTGCTGTCGGGTGGTCACGGCACAAGTTTCTTGTTCATTATCCACTTGAAAAGATGAGAAAAGATGGCCCAAATCGTTACCAAGCAATACATCCACTGGCAACTCCCGCATCACCCCAACCTCCACATCTCGGGCTTTAGCGCCCCAATCCAAGTAGATGCGGGCAGTAGGGATTTGCATGACCTTACCCTCAGCTACTCGTACTGCGATGGCCTGGCCGGTGTGTTCTTTGGCAGTGACCAGTTGGGACTGCACCAAGTTGGTGGTGGCACCGCTGTCTCATAGTCTTTGGATGGCCCGGCCATTTACCCTCACTGTCTCTTGGCGGTGGTGTTTGTTGTCCAATGAGGCCGCTTGGACTGGGTCGACCTCGTGGAGGGTTCCAAATTCTTCTTTGCCCCCGGGATCTGCAGGGCGAACCCCTGGGGTGTTGATGCAATGGGCTTGCGCTCTGGATGAGTCTTGGTTCCAGGGATGCTATGAGACACCGCTGGGGCAATTATTTTGTATGTGCCCTGCTTGGTTGCATCCAAAACATTGGGGTCCCGTTTTCCGGAACAAAGGGGCCGGAGCTGAACAGAAAGTCTGGGAGGATAATGGAGGCCGCATTGTGGAAGGCAAAGTACGGGTCACTCCTGGGATGCTTGGTTTTCAGGGGAGATCAGATTTCTGTGCGATGCGTCCTCTGATCCACCTTTAGCGGTTTGCGGTCCCTAACCCAGTCCCGAACCTCCAGGGGTGTCTGTTCATAGAACTGCTCCAGCAAGATCAGTTGGCCAACCTCTGCCTAGGTAGTCGCTTGACTCCCAGCAAACCAGGCATCCATGGACCAAGACATCTAGTGTACCAATTCAGTGTAGGGTTGTCCCTCTTGCTTCCGGAGCCCACGGAACTTGAGCCTATAGGACTCCGGGGTAATATGATACCGGGCCAGCAATCTCTCCTTGACCCGGTCATAATCCTTTCGATCTTCTGCTGGGATAGTTTCAAAAGCGTCTAGAGCTCTACCGGACAACATGCTGAGGAGGAGGGTCACCCAGTCCCCCTCATTGATCCCCTGCAGGACACACTGTGTCTCAAAGACCTGCAGGTATCGGTCTGTCTCCTCCTGGCCATCCTGGAAGAAATGAAAAGCTGCATAGGGCAACTTCTTTCAGCTTCCCCTGTCCACAGGTGCCAGTTCTCCATTGACTCGTTGGACTTCCAGCATCCGTAAACGGGTCGTATCTGCGATGATCTGGGCGATTACCTCTGGAGGGGGTGTGGTACCGTACAGTTGGACATCCAGTGGCGGTTGACTGTGAAGGTCCGTCAACATAGCACTCCTCACCTCTGGCTCCCTAGGCTGTTCTCGTATTTTATCATTCTACATGAGTTACGTGATTAGAGCAGCCTTCATTTTTTTAACTAGTTGTCTGCCCTACAAGCAAGTCCTTCAGTGTAGTCCGCTTTAGATTAGCGTAACGGCTCTCCATCCGATGGGGAATTCTGGTGGTGGTTTGGAAGCTCCAGTAATAAGAAAGCAAATCCCACCACTGCCACCAACGTGGTGGACCTCTACGGTACCCAGTCTTGGGTATGTCCGTCTGTTCTGCTTCACAGATACTGGAACCACCAATACATTTTATTCCCAGGTGTACATACATTTTATACTCTTTTTAAGGGAAACTCCCCCTTCAACCAGGTAATGATTTCAACAGGTGACCAATGGGAAGTTAATGAGATCAAACGGGAACAATGGGAAGGCTATTGATACAGATAACCGTGATTCTGACTCTGGGCTCGTAGGCTCTCTTTGATGATAATGGAATTAGTGGTGCCTAAGAGTCTGGGGCAGGTTCTATTGATAAGAAATTAGTCATCCGGGTGGGGTCTAGAGGTGACTGAAACTAGTTCCAGAGATCTGGTTACGTGTGATACAGATTCCTGCCCTGAAAGACATGAGTCTCAACAAAACCCCTGCCCCCCAGCATTCCTGATAATCCCATTGTCTATGGAAAACATGCAGTTTACAAGTAAAAATGCTGTTTTGGTTCCGTAACCGACATGTGTACTTAGTCTGTCCGAAAATAGTCCCAGGGAGTCGGCATCAGTGCTTTTGCCTCAGCCGCTCAAACCGCGACACTGCCCCAAACCTTCTCCCTGTAGAAAGGTGGTATCTCTGTAGCCCTTGGTTCATCGCATGTGATACACAAAAAGAAAATTATTAACCTGTTAAAACACAAACAATAATAAACAAACGGAAAACAATGTGTTAGTGCAAAAAGGATATGTCCAAAATAATCAATTGTAGATTAAGTCCCAACTCCAAATGTGCATTAGTGATCCCAGGGTTTACTTCTCAGTGGAAATAAATGCTGCAGTTGAACTCCAAGGCTTAACCTCAAATAAAACAAATCAATGCTGCCAATAGTGAATTCCTGTAAGACTACAGGGTTAATTCACATCTAAGTTGTATACTTACATACTGCAGAGCTTCACATCAAGCTCTAGATATAAAAGCAATGATAGGGGGGCGTGTCTACACGGCGATCCTGAGCGGTCATAATTCTCAGAACTCCAGTGGAATCTCTACTAAACCGCCATTTACATGAGAATTATTACAACCAAATCTACTCAATTTCAACACAGAAGTGATATACAACACTGGAACTTCAAACTCCCTGCAGATATTGCTGTATTTTTTATACCGGAGCTCAGACGCATACATTTGAGGCCTAGGGCAGCGGCCCATCTTAGGCAGCGATTCCCCCTCAGTAATCAGAGGTATTTAGCCACAACCAATTATACCGACAACGCTACCAAGACCTTCTCAAGCCTTACACAACACAGAAGCAGGAACCGATAAAATAAGATTGTTTACACAGTGTCTTCATACTGCAGCTAAAATGGCTACCACTGGGCATACAAAGCCCCAAGACAACAATAACGAAAATTGGCGCAAGTTTGAGTCACTGTGCCAGAAACTTATCAACAAAGCCCCTTCAGATTATTTGCTTAACAAACTATATGCTCAAGTGTCACATACAACAGGGGACCTATCTGAAACTAAAAGACAGGACATAAAATACCACTAAACAAGCCTGCAAAGCATGGAGACCACCTTTATTACTCCACATGGCTTACAGTATACCGATGGGAAAACAGAGGTTCCGGAAAGCTCTATTATATCTACAAGGGACTCAAATACATCTAACGCAAGGCAACAGATCGGGATATCTCGTGGTGCACAAGTTACATCCTCGTAGAGAGAGGAACATTTGAGCCGTAGCATGACTGCACAAGAGCCTGGGGGGAGCCCCCAAAGGGTCACAGCTGCAAAGCAAACCTACCTGTCACTCGAGATATCCACCACAATCGAAACCGGCAAGAGAGCATCTGAGCGACCCAAGGTTCTATATCAAGATCTACTGGAGATAAAACACAGCGCAATAAAGGGCCATCAAATAAGCCCGCAACCCTTGATGACATCTATTTTACTGTTTGGCCCTTCAATTAGTGCTTTTGCTTCAGAAGTACAGGAAGACTCTTACACAAGACCAGCAAAGGACTTGATAACAACGGACTTAATACAACAAGCTGGTGTACCTTAGAGAACACAAAATAAATCTTCCGGGATGGACACACAATTAGAACAGAGCGTGGCCATGAGGGAGTTAGTGGGGGACCCCCAAATGGTCACTACTGGAAAATTGATATCCCTACCATCTGGGTTTCTAAACAAAAGTGTCACCTGACGCTTGTGACCGATCTAAGGTCCTATATCATTTGCAAGGGAACAAAGATATGCTTATAAAGAAGTCGCCTGTGCTTGCCGTGAGTTCCTGTTCACCTCTGAAATATCTAACTAAACCCAGTCATAGAGGACTCTATCTTTTATGGCTACATAAGTCCTGGGGCTGATTCATTAAATACATGGAACTTGCATTCTCTTTAAACTAAGGACACATGAACAATGATAACATATGACTTAATGACACAAATAGTTGCAAGTTTGAGCCAATGGTTGAATGTTTGACTTTATGCAAATAATGACAAAGATGGCAAATAACATTTTAACTCATTACTCGTGGTTAGCGGCCGAAGAGCCACCTTATTTCCAATCACAAAATAAATGACCCATTTTAAGTGAAATGCTTATTCTCTCCTAAGTTCATTAGAGGGCAGCATTGCTACATATACTCTTTATAACTGAAAGTCCTTAAAGGGACACTGAACACAATTTTTTTTCTATTGTGATTCAGATAGAGCATGGAATTTTAAGCAACTTTCTAATTTACTCCTATTATCACATTTTCTTCATTCTCTTTATTTTGTTATCTTTATTTGAAATGCAAGAATGTAAGTTTAGATGCCGGCCCATTTTTGGCGAACAACCTGGGTTGTTCTTGCTGATTGGTGGATAAATTCATCCACCAATAAAAAAGTGCTGTCCCAGAGTACTGAACCAAATAAAAAGCCTAGATGCCTTCTTTTTCAAATAAAGATAGCAAGAGAACGAAGAAATTTTGATAATAGGGGTAAATTAGAAAGTTGCTTAAAATTGCATGCTCTATCTGAATCACAAAATAAAAAATTTGGGTTCAGTGTCCCTTTAATGCTCAGGCATCCACTGATAAAACTGCGAAAATATTTCAACATACATACAGCTTGTACTAAAACTACCATCCTCAGATACTATCTGGCAGGTCTTATCCATTCATTGGGTCTCATTCCTGTTCTCACAACTTATTCTAAAGTAAAATACAACGTATTCTTTATAAGACAAAACCTGTGTAGGATAGGTTTAATTCTTTGGTTAATAAAATGATATACTACTTGTTGTGGCTCCCAATTAGCCTTTGTTACAATATATAGGTTCAATAACTGTTTTTCCCTTTTTTTTCTCCCTTTCCTTTTTCTTTTACTCTTTCTATATATCCCATACTAAATGATACTGCTATAAACGAGTAGACCCAAGAGTGGTCAGCACCGTTTTAAGATGGGATTAAAATGAGGACAGACGTTTAGGAACTACAAATGTGTTCATAAATATTGATTGTACTCGCATGTATAATGTGATCCCTCGTATACTGTTTATTTGTAAAGTTGCTCAATAAAAATCATGTAAAAAAAATAAAAGCAATGACAGAAAGAAGTGAACTCAGATGAATGTTAGAACAATTTATTAACACAGGGGTATACAGAGAACACATGTATATTACACAGATTGTATATTGTAAACAATGTCTATGATTACGGTTTGCCGTTCAGAAGGTTGTCTCCGCCCACAACGTGACATCACAAGCTCAAATCCAACAATCGTTTCACCAGTCGCTTGGCTTTTTGTTTTATTTGAGGTATACCCTTGGAGTTCAACCGCAGCATTTATTCCCACTGAGAAGTAATCCCTGGGATCACTTATGCACATTTAGAGTTGGGTCTTAATCTACAATTGATTATTTTGGACATATCCTTCATCACATGTAATTATGTCACTATTGGTATATGTGACCTACTGACGTCCCCTGTATTGTGTAATCGTGTCACTATTGGTATATGTGACCTACTGATGCCTCCCCTGTATTGTGTAATCGTGTCACTATTGGTATATGTGACCTACTGACGCCTCCCCTGTATTGTGTAATTATGTCACTATTGGTATATGTGACCTACTAACGCCTCCCCTGTATTGTGTAATTGTGTCACTATTGGTATATGTGACCTACTAACGCCTCCCCTGTATTGTGTAATCGTGTCACTATTGGTATATGTGACCTACTAACGCCTCCCCTGTATTGTGTAATCGTGTCACTATTGGTATATGTGACCTACTGACGTCCCCTGTATTGTGTAATTGTGTCACTATTGGTATATGTGACCTACTGATGCCTCCCCTGTATTGTGTAATCGTGTCACTATTGGTATATGTGACCTACTGACGCCCTCCCCTGTATTGTGTAATCGTGTCACTATTGGTATATGTGACCTACTAACGCCTCCCCTGTATTGTGTAATTGTGTCACTATTGGTATATGTGACCTACTGATGCCTCCCCTGTATTGTGTAATCGTGTCACTATTGGTATATGTGACCTACTGACGCCTCCCCTGTATTGTGTAATTATGTCACTATTGGTATATGTGACCTACTAACGCCTCCCCTGTATTGTGTAATTGTGTCACTATTGGTATATGTGACCTACTGATGCCTCCCCTGTATTGTGTAATCGTGTCACTATTGGTATATGTGACCTACTGACGCCTCCCCTGTATTGTGTAATCGTGTCACTATTGGTATATGTGACCTACTGACGCCCTCCCCTGTATTGTGTAATCGTGTCACTATTGGTATATGTGACCTACTGACGTCCCCTGTATTGTGTAATCGTGTCACTATTGGTATATGTGACCTACTGACGTCCCCTGTATTGTGTAATTGTGTCACTATTGGTATATGTGACCTACTGACGCCTCCCCTGTATTGTGTAATTGTGTCACTATTGGTATATGTGACCTACTGACGTCCCCTGTATTGTGTAATCGTGTCACTATTGGTATATGTGACCTACTGACGTCCCCTGTATTGTGTAATCGTGTCACTATTGGTATATGTGACCTACTGACGCCTCCCCTGTATTGTGTAATTGTGTCACTATTGGTATATGTGACCTACTGACGCCCTCCCCTGTATTGTGTAATCGTGTCACTATTGGTATATGTGACCTACTGATGCCTCCCCTGTATTGTGTAATCGTGTCACTATTGGTATATGTGACCTACTGATGCCTCCCCTGTATTGTGTAATCGTGTCACTATTGGTATATGTGACCTACTGACGCCCTCCCCTGTATTGTGTAATCGTGTCACTATTGGTATATGTGACCTACTGACGCCTCCCCTGTATTGTGTAATCGTGTCACTATTGGTATATGTGACCTACTGATGCCCTCCCCTGTATTGTGTAATCGTGTCACTATTGGTATATGTGACCTACTGATGCCCTCCCCTGTATTGTGTAATTGTGTCACTATTGGTATATGTGACCTACTGATGCCCTCCCCTGTATTGTGTAATCGTGTCACTATTGGTATATGTGACCTACTGACGCCCTCCCCTGTATTGTGTAATTGTGTCACTATTGGTATATGTGACCTACTGACGCCCTCCCCTGTATTGTGTAATTGTGTCACTACTGGTATATGTGACCTACTGAATACTGATGCCCTCCCCTGTATTGTGTAATTGTGTCACTATTGATATATGTGACCTACTGATGCCCTCCCCTGTATTGTGTAATCGTGTCACTATTGGTATATGTGACCTACTGATGCCCTCCCCTGTATTGTGTAATCGTGTCACTATTGGTATATGTGACCTACTGATGCCCTCCCCTGTATTGTGTAATTGTGTCACTATTGGTATATGTGACCTACTGATGCCCTCCCCTGTATTGTGTAATCGTGTCACTATTGGTATATGTGACCTACTGACGCCCTCCCCTGTATTGTGTAATTGTGTCACTATTGGTATATGTGACCTACTGACGCCCTCCCCTGTATTGTGTAATTGTGTCACTACTGGTATATGTGACCTACTGAATACTGATGCCCTCCCCTGTATTGTGTAATTGTGTCACTATTGATATATGTGACCTACTGACACCCTCCCCTGTATTGTGTAATCGTGTCACTATTGGTATATGTGACCTACTGACGCCTCCCCTGTATTGTGTAATAGTGTCACTATTGGTATATGTGACCTACTGACGCCTCCCCTGTATTGTGTAATCGTGTCACTATTGGTATATGTGACCTACTGACACCCTCTTCTGTATTGTGTAATCGTGTCACTATTGGTATATGTGACCTACTGACGCCCTCCCCTGTGTCATGTGATTGTGTCATTGTCCTGTGTGACCTACTGACGCCCTCCCCTGTATTGTGTAATCGTGTCACTATTGTTATATGTGACCTACTGACGCCCTCCCCTGTATTGTGTAATTGTGTCACTATTGATATGTGACCTACTGACACCCTCCCCTGTATTGTGTAATCGTGTCACTATTGGTATATGTGACCTACTGACGCCCTCCCCTGTATTGTGTAATTGTGTCACTATTGATATGTGACCTACTGACACCCTCCCCTGTATTGTGTAATTGTGTCACTATTGGTATATGTGACCTACTGACGCCCTCCCCTGTATTGTGTAATTGTGTCACTATTGATATGTGACCTACTGACACCCTCCCCTGTATTGTGTAATCGTGTCACTATTGGTATATGTGACCTACTGACGCCCTCCCCTGTATTGTGTAATCGTGTCACTATTGGTATGTGTGACCTACTGACGCCTCCCTTGTATTGTGTAATTGTGTCACTATTGGTATATGTGACCTACTGACGCCCTCCCCTGTGTCATGTGATTGTGTCATTGTCCTGTGTGACCTACTGACACCCTGCCCTGTGTCATGTGATTGTGTCATTGTCCTGTGTAACCTACTGACGCCCTCCCCTGTATTGTGTAATCGTGTCACTATTGGTATATGTGACCTACTGACGCCCTCCCCTGTATTGTGTAATCGTGTCACTATTGGTATATGTGACCTACTGACGCCCTCCCCTGTATTGTGTAATCGTATCACTATTGGTATATGTGACCTGCTGACGCCCTCCCCTGTATTGTGTAATAGTGTCACTATTGGTATATGTGACCTACTGACGCCCTCCCCTGTGTCATGTGATTGTGTCATTGTCCTGTGTGACCTACTGACGCCCTCCCCTGTATTGTGTAATCGTGTCACTATTGGTATATGTGACCTACTGACGCCCTCCCCTGTGTCATGTGATTGTGTCATTGTCCTGTGTGACCTACTGACGCCCTCCCCTGTCATGTGATTGTGTCATTGTCCTGTGTGACCTACTGACGCCCTCCCCTGTGTTGTGTAATCGTGTCACTATTGGTATATGTGACCTACTGATGCCCTCCCCTGTATTGTGTAATCGTGTCACTATTGGTATATGTGACCTACTGACGCCCTCCCCTGTATTGTGTAATCGTGTCACTATTGGTATATGTGACCTACTGACGCCCTCCCCTGTATTGTGTAATCGTGTCACTATTGGTATATGTGACCTACTGATGTCCCCTGTATTGTGTAATCGTGTCACTATTGGTATATGTGACCTACTGACGTCCCCTGTATTGTGTAATCGTGTCACTATTGGTATATGTGACCTACTGACGTCCCCTGTATTGTGTAATCGTGTCACTATTGGTATATGTGACCTACTGACGTCCCCTGTATTGTGTAATCGTGTCACTATTGGTATATGTGGCCTACTGACGCCCTCCCCTGTATTGTGTAATCGTGTCACTATTGGTATATGTGACCTACTGACGTCCTCCCTTGTATTGTGTAATCGTGTCACTATTGGTATATGTGACCTACTGACACCCTCCCCTGTATTGTGTAATTGTGTCACTATTGGTATATGTGACCTACTGACGCCCTCCCCTGTATTGTGTAATCGTGTCACTATTGGTATATGTGACCTACTGACGTCCCCTGTATTGTGTAATCGTGTCACTATTGGTATATGTGACCTACTGACGTCCCCTGTATTGTGTAATCGTGTCACTATTGGTATATGTGACCTACTGACGCCTCCCCTGTATTGTGTAATCGTGTCACTATTGGTATATGTGACCTACTGACACCCTCCCCTGTATTGTGTAATTGTGTCACTATTGGTATATGTGACCTACTGACGTCCCCTGTATTGTGTAATTGTGTCACTATTGGTATATGTGACCTACTGACACCCTCCCCTGTATTGTGTAATTGTGTCACTATTGGTATATGTGACCTACTGACGCCCTCCCCTGTATTGTGTAATCGTGTCACTATTGGTATATGTGACCTACTGACGTCCCCTGTATTGTGTAATCGTGTCACTATTGGTATATGTGACCTACTGACGTCCCCTGTATTGTGTAATCGTGTCACTATTGGTATATGTGACCTACTGACGTCCCCTGTATTGTGTAATCGTGTCACTATTGGTATATGTGACCTACTGACGCCCTCCCCTGTATTGTGTAATCGTGTCACTATTGGTATATGTGACCTACTGACGTCCCCTGTATTGTGTAATCGTGTCACTATTGGTATATGTCAGCGGTCGCCAACCAGTGGTCCATGGACCACTGGTGGTCCACGAGAACATGTTGGTGGTCCCTGAAACTATCAAGCAGGAATGAATTTTCTCTGATGGTGTCACCCTCGTCGCGCCCCAACTCCCTACAGTCCCTGGCTGGACATCAGTGAAAACCGGAGGAGGAGTTAAATTACAATCTCCATACGCACGTTGCGTAGTACTGCGCAACTTGCGTAGCTAGATTGTATATTTAACTCCTCCTGCCCAGCGCGCTGTTTAGAGAGGTTGATAAAGTCTTGGTTTGAAATTGTGGAATTATAGTATATAAAAAGAGAAAATCTTTAAAAAAAAAAAAAATTCTCTCTTATATTTCATTTATTTTCTTCCCTTTACCTGTCTCTTTGTAGCAGTTTTCCTCTTCCTCCCCTCCATTTTCTTTTTTTTTTTATTAAATATTAATTATTTTTCATTCTAATAATTTTCCAGCACACAAATCCATTCCACCAGAATTCCATTAATTGCCATCCAACAGATCAGCCATATCCCACCAGTGCTATAGTAATTGCCAGTAACATCAGTCGCGGTTAGCTCACATCCATATTGAGAGCTTTCTGATATAAACTTGATTTATGACTCCAATGTCTGTCCATGATCATAAGTAGTTTTGAACAATTCCTAACTGGGGAGGTAACTTGGAAGTCTTGTGGTCCTTTTAAAGATAATTCTTTTTTTCCCACTTTCTGCCTCAAAAGTTGACACTCACCCTTTATCTGTCATTCGGAAATATTCTCTCAGTTCTGTCATTCAGTTAGTTAATTCCAATAAATGATTCTTAAAAATGTGTAAATATATACATAATGTAAACTTAGCTATGGTTATACTAGTTATGTACTGTATGTGTGTGTGTGTATATATATATATATATATATATCAGTGACGTCAGAGGCTAGTGAGGCACATATATGAACCCAACAGAGGCAGCTTAAATTTACGGTTAAATTGGCAGGTTGCAGGTCGAATTAACTGCTAATATTAAATTTGCTTCATTCTTTTGGTATATTTTGTTGAAGGATATGCAGCAATATATATATTTACAGTATATAAACATACACACACAGTGCTATATATTGCAGGGTCATAATAGGATACACTCCAGCCATATTTTCATTATAGACATAGTTCTTATCAGGGATTTTTTTATCAACCATATTTCTAAATGGAAATTTATAGTGATTTTCCCCTTAACCTATGTATTGAGGATTGATGTTATTTGTATTTGTAGAACTGTTAAAATGGAGGGAGAAGTTTTTCTGATCAAATTTGATATTTTTCTATCTGCTTTGGTTAGTGGGGAGACTTTCGTTGCATTCAGCAAAGCCCAAATAATTTGGAATTATTTAAAAACTGGTTATATCTTCATTCCACAACAAACAATAGGAAGTGGACAGAATATCCCAGAGGTTTTAGTTTCCTGTATTTAACCAGGGCTCTGCTTTAGGGGTGCATTCATTTCCACCATAAACCTAATATACAGTATATTACCCTTAAAGCTGACCAGTCTGAAATGCCATATACCTTGTTTTAGAAGCTCCACTTTGCTCATAGATTACTTTGAACTGATACTGAATTCCCCTAGAAAACACAGGACTTGTTTACCAACCAATTCACTGAGCTTAAGTTCAGCATTATTATTTGCAATAATTCCTTTGAAAAATAATTTCTTTAAAAAAATATGTTTTTCTTTTTTTTAGTTTCCTAAAACATGAATGTAGTACCATATCATAACTATATGACACACAATGCATAGGAATCTGAGAAAGAAAGAAGGAAAGAGAGAGAAAAAGAGAGAGATAAAGAAAGACAAAGAGAGAAAGAGAAAGAAAGAAGGAGAAAAGGAAATAAGGCAATATTTCCCTCCACCTTCCCCCCACTAAGTCAGAAGCAGGCCATGGTTGTATAATATCTCCTTCAAACTATGAGAGGAAAGGCTATTACCAGCTAATAACCATCAAAAGCTTTGAGAAACTAACCTGCTGTCAAAAAGGCAGCAAATTTATAATGAAAATAGTACCTGCTAAACCTCCACAAACTGAGCTCCCCTCAGCCAGAGAGTTGCCAGTAAGACCTGCATACTTGCATAGGAAAGACAAACTCTGACAAAAGTAGCAATGTTCCTTCTATAGCTTAAGCATTAAAAGCAAGTCACTGTTGGGAAAAATGCATTATTGAAGCCAGGATTTCTAACTCACTTAGTATGCAACTAAGCAGTAAATAATGTATATGTAATTGTACTTGGTTTGTAAATCTACTAACACTTATAATGTAGTAAATTCCATGGCATTTGTTCAGGCAATATGCTATCTTGGCAATTGGCACATCTGAGTGATATATATTCTGCATGATTCCTATAAACATCCAAAATATCTACATGAACAATGATTAATAAATCTGATTAAGACAGTTTAAGATATCTGGCTGGCCTGCTTTGATATTTCTTATTTTCATCATGCTCTGATTTTAAATGCATGGTTTAAGCTCTAAAATGTGTAATAAGCCTCTTTCTGCTCTGTGTAGATTCTAAAACAATTTCCTTGTGTGCTCATATTTAAAAGGGACAATAAGCAATATATCTATATTATTACAGTGCAATAAATAATATATATATGCTGTTTATTGTCTCTTTAAGGAAGGGTAGTGGTACACAAGGAAATATCAGTTTTATAATGCACACAGAGCTGAAAGAGGCTTATTACACATGCAAAATTAGAGCATGGTGAAAATGAGAAATATCAAAGCTGACCAGCATAGCATATTAACACACTAGGGGTTAAAACAAAGCAGTGTTGTGCTGGGGAACTGTAGTAAAGAGCCTGGTTACAATCCTGCTCAGCCCCCATCGCAGTGCACATGAAAGAAACTCTTAATGTTATGAGCTGACCATACTTTGTGCAGCACCCTTATTGCCCTCTTACCTAGATTCACTGATTTAAGGCTATAAATTAAGCTGCTGTCCGTTTTCTGCCTTATGTTAGAGGCTGACTGCACTGTGCTCCGGGAGGAAGGGGAGGGGACTGGCTTTAGTGAGAGAAGCTGCAGCTTGCGAAGAATCAGCCCAGTAGTTTAAGAGGAAGCAGTGGCTGGGAACATTATACCCCCAAAAGCTACTATCTGGGGACAAAAAACCCCCAGCAGTGCTCAGCACTAGTAATAACATTTAAAACAGATGTAGCACAACCGGCATCCCCTAATGTCGCTGCACTATTAGCACTGCTGCTAGACTACTGTTGTAGTTCAGCAGTTGTACTAATAGCACAGGGACATTGGTTATTTGTAGGAGCACAGTTTTTTTTATAAACTTATTTCTAGAATGCCAGCTTCAGGAGAGGGAACGGTGGATGATCTTTATTAACCCCTTACTCAAGTCAGCAACTCTTATCCATTACCTCCTCGCCTCAATAGCAGTAGTCTTGCACAGAGTCCCGGTTCTCCCCCGGTCCCAGAGTACTCCACTGACTGCCAGGAGTGTTCCCTGTAGGACGGTTCCTCAGGTAGGGGCCAAGGCAGCAGCTGTTGATATTTACTCTAGCTGAGAAGTTGAAGGCTGCTCAGGACAACAGGAGTGGATGCACAGCAGTCTCTCTACTCTTCCCGCCAGTGGTCCTTGCTTTGCCCATGCGCAGGGAGTCAAACATCGCTGGTCACGTTCTCCTGGTGCTGTCAATCACCAGGAGAACATGACCATCTCTGATTGGCTCCCTTGCTAGGAGGCATTAAGAGGTATGCCTCCTATTGGACTCAATTTTGTGTGCTGATATCTTGACAGCACACAGGTGGCGCTCCAGCACATATTTTCCTATGACCCATGTAGTGCTATGGAGAGAAGCGGTGCCTGTACCTGCCTCTCTATAGCATTACATGGGAGGGAAAAAAATTGTGATTTTTTTTTTTTTTTGGTGATTTTTTTTAATTGTATTTATTTATTAAAATTTAATTAAAGTTTGCCCAATATGGCAGGGGAGGCCCTGCCTCCCCTGCCTCCTATGACTGCACGTCCCTGATATATATATATATATATATATATATATATATATATATATATATATACACACACACACATTATAGAGGTTTGTACCTTTTTTAAAAAAATTCATTTTAGTGGTCGATGGGACTCAAAATTGTGAGTTTAGTGGTCCCTGAGGTCCGAAAGGTTGGCGATCCCTGGTATATGTGACCTACTGACGCCCTCCCCTGTATTGTGTAATTGTGTCACTATTGGTATATGTGACTGTAGCAGAGAGGCAGTAGGATCTGTAATATCTTTTGGGTAGGCAGAGACAAGCAAGTAACTACTCTTGGTAATTGTAGCAGAGAGGCAGTAGGATCTGTAATATCTTTTTGGTAAGCAGAGACAAGCAAATAATTACTCTAGGTAATTGTAATAATAACCCCTTTCCACCAAGAATTAGACGACACATAGCTTGGGAGTCAACAACGACTTTTTCTTAAACCGGAAAAACAAACACTTTTTAAAAACAGTCTCCCCTACAAGGGGTTTCCCAACTGAAACAGCAGGGAGTTTAAACAGTAACATACAGTTTAACATACATATTATACAGTTTAACATACATATTACAGTAACATACAGTTTAACATACATTTTAACCATTATCCTAAATAACAATTCCTGCATAGTTCATAAGTGGCAAGGTTTGCCACAATGCTCCCCCAGAACCAAGCCGGCATACCCAGTCTGATCCCAACGGATTGGCTTGGGGAGGTCCGGAGGAGTGTTCACAGATCAAGGTTCAAGTTCAGTTTGTCTGGACAACCCGACGGCGTTGCCGTTTTGCTTCCCAGGTCGTTAATGGATTGTTAAGTCAAAAGGCTGCAGCGCCAAACTCCAGCGCAACAGCCGGACATTGTCTCCGGATACCCTGTTCAGCCACACCAATGGGTTGTGATCTGTGAGCAGGGAATATTGTTGTCCATATAGATATGGCTAAAGTTTCTTGAGGGCCCACACCACGGCCAGGCATTCCTTTTCGATGGCGGCGTAGCTAACTTCTCGGGGTAACAGTTTCCTGCTTAGGAAGGCCACAGGATGCTCGCCGCCATCAGCCCCGACTTGGCTCAGCACGGCTCCAAATCCAAACATAGAAGCGTCTGTATGGACGAGAAAGCGTTTAGTTGGATCCGGGGCAGCAAGGATAGGGGCATTTACGAGAGTGTTTTTCAGTTCTTGGAATGCTTGTTCACACTCTGGGCTCCAGGTAACAATTTTAGGAAGGTTTTTACAGGTGAGGTCGGTGAGGGGTTTGGCTAGGGTATTATAATTATATACGAACTTCCTATAATAGCCTGCGGTACCTAGACAGGCTAGCACTTGGGTCTTGGTACTGGGAGTGGGCCACTTGGCTACAGCCTCTACCTTGGCCGGTTCAGGCTTCTGCTGCCCGCTACCTACTCGGTGCCCTAGGTACTGGACCTCCGCAATCCCTATATGACATTTGAAAGGCTTATGGGTTAATCCTGCCTCCCTAATGCGATCTAGGACCGCCCCTATATGGTTCAAATGCTCGTCCCAGGAGCTGCTAAATATAGCTATGTCGTCTAAATAGGCGCATGCGTACTCTTGGGACCCATCCAGTAGCCGATCTACTATTCGCTGGAAAGTAGCCGGAGCGTTCTTCATCCCGAATGGCATGACCTTGAATTGGTACAGGCCAAACGGGGTGATGAACGCTGATTTGGGGATGGCATCCTCGGCTAGTGGGATCTGCCAGTACCCCTTACACAGATCTATGGTGGTGAGGTACTGGCCTCGAGCCATTTTATCTAGGAGCTCATCTATCCGGGGCATAGGGTAGGCGTCAGAGACGGTTTTATCATTAAGTTTCCGGTAGTCTACGCAGAAGCGGGTCGTGCCGTCCCGCTTTGGCACTAGAACTACCGGCGAGGCCCAGGGGCTGTACGAGTGCTCAATCACTCCTAACTGTAGCATCTCGTCAATCTCCTTCCGCATATGTTCTCTCACCGATTCTGGTATGCGGTAAGGAGGTTGACGCATGGGGAGGTGACCTGGGGTTTCTACCCTATGGGTGGCCAGTCGGGTATATCCAGGCACGTTGGAGAACATGTCTCTCTTTTCCTGCAGTAGCTCTGCTATTTGAGCTCGTTCCCGAGGACTTAACCGCTCACCGAAGTGTACCTTTCCCAGACCTTCGTTCCGGTTCTTCATTCCTAGGAGGTCGGGAAGAGGTAAACTGTCTGCGTCGTCCGCGGCAGGGGCGCAAATAGCATTCACCTCCTCTGCGCGTTCATGGTACTGCTTCAACATATTTACATGGAGCATGCGTCTACCGCCTGCTCCAGTACATGGGCCGATCACATAGGTGGTGTCACAGATTTGTTCCACCACCTTGTATGAGCCCTGCCAGGAGGCCTGCAGTTTATAATTTTTGACCGGTTTTAAGATTAGCACCTTCTGCCCAGTCTGAAAACTGCGGTCCCTGGCGCCCCTATCATACCAACGGCGCTGACGGGTTTGAGCCGCCTGAAGGTTGGAGCGGACGGTCCGAGTCAGGGCCTCCAGGCGCTCCCTAAACTCCAGCACGTATGGTACGATAGGAGTACCGTCACTAGTGACTTCCGCCTCCCAATGCTCTCGGATTAAGTCTAGGGGACCCCGTACCCTCCTTCCGAATAATAATTCAAAGGGAGAGAACCCTGTGGACTCCTGAGGTACCTCCCGGTAGGCGAAAAGCAAATGGGGTAGAGACCGCTCCCAGTTCTTCTGGGTATCTATGAACGTGCGGAGCATCTGTTTCAGTGTTCCGTTAAACCGTTCACAGAGCCCATTAGACTGGGGGTGATAAGCGGAATTTACAATGGGTTTCACCCCACATGCTCTCCACAACTGGTGGGTAATCTTGGCCGTAAACTGGGTGCCCCGGTCCGAAATAATCTTCCGGGGAAATCCCATGCGGGAGAAGATTTTGATGAGGGCATCAGCCACAGTCTCGGCATGAATATTAGCCAGAGCCACCGCCTCGGGATATCGGGTGGCATAATCCACGACTGTGAGGATATACCTCCTTCCCCGAGGGGCTAGGCTTGGCTAGGGGGCCAATGAGGTTCACCGCCACTCGACTAAAAGGCTCCTCTATTATGGGGAGGGAGTGTAGCTTCGCCTTATATCAGTCTCCTCTTTTCCCTACGAGTTAGGAGGTGCTTTATCCGACTAACTTCTAGGTGGCCTGACAGCGGTATATCGTGGGCAACCCGTAGCAGTTCTCGTCTATACCTCTGAGGTACTATTAACTGCTGAACGGACAGGGGAATAGACCAGCCACTATCATCTCTGAATACCTGTACAGTAACCCCTTGTCCCAACCGTACCTCTCTCCTTCCAACCCCGCCTGATTCTGGTCTACCTTATCCCTATATACTTGCAACAAGGGTCAGTGGCCACTTCGCTACCAAACTCTAGTGGAGGGGCCCAAGAGACAATAGGGGGGTGATTGCTTACCTGAGCCTCAGAGTGATCAGCCCGTACGATGGTGCGGGCCTGTTGTCGGGTAACCACGGCAGTGCTGCTTGTGGGGAGGTTTGGGGTGCAAACGCTGAAGTCAGCTCCCCTAAGTCGTTGCCCAAAATAACGTCTGCGGGCAAATTTTGCATAAGGCCCACTTCTACGTTCCACGACCCTGCTGCCCAATCCGTGTACTCACAGTCTCCGGTGAGTTGATTGGTGGAAACGAAATATTGCCGGAGGCCCTTGGACACGTCGGCCCTCTATATAGACCACCTGGCGGTGGCTTTGTAGGTTGTCCGAAGCGGCCTGTACTGGGTTTACCTCGTGTAAGATGCCCAAGGGTTCCTCGTGGAAGACTGCGGATTGGGTCTGTAGTCGGGGCTCGTTCTGGTAGCAGTGTACAGCTGCCCGGTTGTTTGACAAGTTGTTCTGGTTGTTCCAGGCTGATCGGTTCCTGGGACAGTCTCTCTGAATGTGCCCTTGTTGGTTACAAAGATGGCAGCGGATAGCTGATCGAGTCTGGTATCAGGGAGGGGGTGGGTGGATTCCCCCTCCAGGACGGGGTAGCAGAGGTGTGGGAGCTGCAGTGGGGGTTGGGGTGACCCCAATATTGGAGCGTTGCTGTGTTCATTGAGCTCTCCGAGCGTCTTGGTATTCGTCGGCCAAGGTCGCTGCGGTATGTACCGTGCACGGTTTTCGATCTCTCAGCCAGTTTTGCAATTCGGTGGACACCCCTTGGAAGAACTTTTACAACTCCTGTTGATGGAGCAATTCTTCCAACTTGGTGACTTGGGCTGCCTGCAACCAGCCTTTAGCGGCCCTGGTTAGCCGATGCGCCCACTCAGTGTGGGTATCTTTCTCCAGCTTCTTCAGGTCTCGGAAACGCTGTCGATATGCCTCCGGGGTAATAGCAAACCTAGTCAGGATGGCCTGTTTTACCTTCTGGTAGTCCCTGCTGTCCTCTTCTGTTATGGTGCGGTAGGCTTCAGCGGCCCGTCTGGATAACTTGCCAGCCTGTAGGGGAACTTGGTCAGCGGTACTAATATTATGCAGTTGGCATAATCGCTCAAAGTCCTGTAGGTACCCATCGATATCCTCCGTGTCGGTATGATCCTTGAATGCGTGGTAGGGAATCTTAGCTTTCCCTGTACAAGCACTGGAGTGTACTGGTAGCTCCTCTCCGGGTCTCGGGGTGGTTTGTCTGGTCACCATCAAGTACTCCTGTACATCTGCTGATGTCCGTGTCAGGAGCTCCTCCGAATGGGGTAGCGGTAAAAAAGCCAACCGGGTCCGCATCTCTTTTTGGAATTCGGTTTCGTTGTTCGCCATGGGTACGGCCGTACCTGCTACCCGGTCTCCCTCCATGAGCTCCACAA
This sequence comes from Bombina bombina, assembly GCF_027579735.1. Lineage (NCBI taxonomy): Eukaryota > Metazoa > Chordata > Amphibia > Anura > Bombinatoridae > Bombina > Bombina bombina. Next base: position 4,815,240 of record NC_069500.1, read on the forward strand.
TCAGCCTTGCTTTGGTTTTATTGCTGGCAATAATTCCTCTCGCCTCCAGTAATTCCTTCAATGCAGTTCTCTTTAGTCTGGTATAATCTGTCCCCATTCACCGTCCGTTCATATACATCACATGTCCTACAACTTGCTGTGCAATTTGAATCCCGTCGCTTTCCACCAACTGTAGCGGAGAGCCAGTAGGATCTGTTATATCTTTTGGGTAAGCAGAGACAAACAAGTAACTACTCTTGGTAATTGTAGCAGAGAGGCAGTAGGATCTGTAATATCTTTTGGGTAGGCAGAGACAAGCAAATAACTACTCTTGGTAATTGTAATAACAACCCCTTTCCACCAAGAACTAGACGACACATAGCTTGGGAGTCAACAATGACTTTTTTTTTCAACCGGAAAAACAAACACTTTTTAAAAACAGTCTCCCCTACAAGGGGTTTCCCAACTGAAACAGCAGGGAGTTTAAACAGTAACATACAGTTTAACATACATTTTACCCATTAGCATAAATAACAATTCCTGCATAGTTCATAAGTGGCGAGGTTTGCCACAGATTGTGAATCTGACTTCATATGGTAACCGTGCTCTGATTGTGCTCAGTTACCATATGAAGGCCAGATGCCTGCAGCCCAGAAAGAGCAGCTCTCACTTGACAACAGAGAGCTGCATGGGCTGCCTGAAGATTGGGTGTATATATCCGGAACAATGGTCTATGTACCGTATGACATGTATATATCGGGCACAATGGTCTATGTACCGTATGACATGTATATATCGGGCACAATGGTCTATGTACCGTATGACATGTATATATCTGGTACAATGGTCTATGTACCGTATGACGTGTATATATATCTCGCACAATGGTCTAGGTACCGTATGACGTGTATATATCTGGCACAATGGTCTATGTACCGTATGACGTGTATATATCTCGCACAATGGTCTAGGTACTGTATGACGTGTATATATCTAGCACAATGGGCTATGTACCGTATAACATGTATATATCTGGCACAATGGGCTATTTTGGCAAACCTCGCCACTTATGAACTATGCAGGAATTGTTATTTAGGCTAATGGTTAAAATGTATGTTACTGTTTAAACTCCATGCTGTTTCAGTAGGGAAACCCCTTGTAGGGTCGTTGTTGACTCCCAAGCTGTGTCGTCTAGTTCTTGGTGGAAAGGGGTTGTTATTACAATTACCAAGAGTAGTTATTTGTTTGTCTCTGCTTACCAAAAAGATATTACAGATCCTACTGCCTCTCTGCTACAATTACCAAGAGTAGTTACTTGCTTGTCTCTGCCTACCCAAAAGATATTACAGATCCTACTGCCTCTCTGCTACAATTGGTGGCAAGCAACGGGATTCAAACTGCACAGCAAGTCGTAGGACATGTGATGTATATGACCGGATGGTGAATGGGGACAGATTATACCAGACTAAAGAGAACTACGGGTTGCCCACGATATTCCGCTGTCAGGCCACCTAGGAGTTAGTCGGACGAAGCACCGCCTAACTCAGAATTTCTTTTGGCCAGGGATCACCAAAGATATTAGGCAGTATTGCCAGACGTGTGACACCTGCCAATGAGTAGGGAAAAGAGGAGACCGATATAAGGCGAAGCTACACTCCCTCCCCATAATAGAGGAGCCTTTTAGTCGAGTGGCGGTGGACCTCATTGGCCCCCTAGCCAAGCCTAGCCCCTCGGGGAAGAGGTATATCCTCACAGTCATGGATTATGCCACCCGATATCCCGAGGCGGTGGCTCTGGCTAATATTCATGCCTAGACCGTGGCGGATGCCCTCATCAAAATCTTCTCCCGCATGGGATTTCCCCGGGAGATTATTTCGGAGGCACCCAGTTTACGGCCGAGATTACCCACCAGTTGTGGAGAGCATGTGGGGTGAAACCCATTGTAAATTCCGCTTATCACCCCCAGTCTAATGGGCTCTGTGAACGGTTTAACGGAACACTGAAACAGATGCTCCGCACTTTCATAGATACCCAGAAGAACTGGGAGCGGTTTCTACCCCATTTGCTTTTCGCCTACCGGGAGGTACCTCAGGAGTCCACAGGGTTCTCTCCCTTTGAATTATTATTCGGAAGGAGGGTACGGGGTCCCCTAGACTTAATCCGAGAGCATTGGGAGGGGGAAGTCACTAGTGACGGTACTCCTATCGTACCATACGTGCTGGAATTTAGGGAGTGCCTGGAGGCCCTGACTCAGACCATCCGCTCCAACCTTCAGGCGGCTCAAACCCGTCAGCGCCGTTGGTATGATAGGGGCGCCAGGGACCGCAGTTTTCAGACTGGGCAGAAGGTGCTAATCTTAAAACTGGTCAAAAATGATAAACTGCAGGCCTCCTGGCAGGGCCCATACAAGGTGGTGGAACAAATCTGTTACACCACCTATGTGATCGGCCCATGTACTGGAGCAGGCAGTAGATGCATGCTCCATGTAAATATGTTGAAGCCGTACCATGAACGCGCAGAGGAGGTGAATGCTATTTGCGCCCTGCCGCGGACGACGCAGACAGTTTACCTCTTCCCGACCTCCTAGGAATGAAGAACCGGAACAAAGGTCTGGGAGAGGTACAATTGGGTGAGCGGTTAAGTCCTTGAGATCAAGCTCAAATAGCAGAGCTACTGCAGGAAAAGAGAGACACGTTCTCCAACTTGCCTGGATATACCCGACTGGCCACCCATAGGGTAGAAACCCCAGGTCACCTCCCCATGCGTCAACCTCCTTACCGCATACCAGAATCGGTGAGAGAACATAAGCGGAAGGAGATTGATGAGATGCTACAGTTAGGAGTGATTGAGCACTCGGACAGCCCCTGGGCCTCGCCGTTAGTTCTAGTGCCGAAGCGGGACCACACGACCCGCTTCTGCGTAGACTACCGGAAACTTAATGATAAAACCGTCTGACACCTACCCTATGCCCCGGATAGATGAGCTCCTGGATAAAATGGCTCGAGGCCAGTACCTCACCACCATAGATCTGTGTAAGGGGTACTGGCAGATCCCACTAGCCGAGGATGCCATCCCCAAATCAGCGTTCGTCACCCCTTTTGGCCTGTACCAATTCAAGGTCATGCTATTCGGGATGAAGAACGCTCCGGCTACTTTCCAGTGAATGGTAGATCTGGAAGGGTCCCAAGAGTACGCATGCGCCTATTTAGACGACATAGCTATATTTAGCATAGCTATATTTAGCAGCTCCTGGGACGAGCATTTGAACCATATAGGGGCGATCCTAGATCGAATTAGGGAGGCAGGATTAGCCCTTAAGCCTAGCAAATGTCATATAGGGATATAGGGATGGCGGAGGTCCAGTACCTATGGCACCGAGTAGGTAGTGGGCAGCAGAAGCCTGAACCGGCCAAGGTAGAGGCCGTAGCCAAGTGGCCCACTCCCCGTACCAAGACCCAAGTGCTAGCCTTTCTAGGTACCGCAGGCTATTATAGGAAGTTCGTACCTAATTATAGTACCCTAGCCAAACACCTCACCGAACTCACCCGTAAAAACCTTCCTAAGATTGTTACCTGGAGCCCAGAGTGTGAACAAGCATTCCAAGAACTGAAAAACGCTCTCGTAAATGCCCCTATCCTTGCTGCCCCGTATCCAACTAAACGCTTTCTCGTCCATACAGACGCTTCTATGTTTGGATTGGGAGCCGTGCTGAGCCAAGTCGGGACTGATGGCAGCGAGCATCCTGTGGCCTACCTAAGCAGGAAACTGTTACCCCGAGAAGTTAGCTACGCCGTCATCGAAAAGGAATGCCTGGCCGTGGTGTGGGCCCTCAAGAAGCTTCAGCCATATCTATATGGACAACAATTTTCCCTGCTCACAGATCACAACCCGTTGGTGTGGCTGAACAGGGTATCCGGAGACAATGCCCGGCTGTTGCGCTGGAGTTTGGCGCTGCAGCCGTTTGACTTAACAATCCATTATCGACCTGGGAAGCAAAACGGCAACGCCGACGGGTTGTCCAGACAAACTGAATTTGAACCTTGATCTGTGAACACTCCTCCGACCTCCCCAAGCCAATCCGTTGGGATCAGACTGGGTATGCCGGCTTGGTTCTGGGGGAGCATTGTGGCAAACCTCGCCACTTATGAACTATGCAGGAATTGTTATTTAGGCTAATGGTTAAAATGTATTTTACTGTTTTAACTCCCTGCTGTTTGAGTAGGGAAACCCCTTGTAGGGGATACTGTTTTTAAAAAGTGTTTGTTTTTCCATTGTTGACTCCCAAGCTATGTTTCGTCTAGTTCTTGGTGGAATTGGGGTTATTATTACAATTACCAAGATTAGTTATTTGCTTGTCTCTGCTTACCAAAAAGATATTACAGATCCTACTGCCTCTCTGCTACAATTACCAAGAGTAGTTACTTGCTTGTCTCTGCCTACCCAAAAGATATTACAGATCCTACTGCCTCTCTGCTACAATTACCAAGAGTAGTTACTTGCTTGTCTCTGCCTACCCAAAAGATATTACAGATCCTACTGCTTCTCTGCTACAGCTATGTACCGTATAACATGTATATATCTGGCACAATGGGCTATGTACCGTATGACGTGTATATATCTGGCACTATAGTCTAGGTACCTGTGACAGACCCCTTTGTCAGTACTGGAAGGGTTAACTTTGTTCAGCTTTGAGAAACTATTTTCTGAAAACAGGTTTCCTGGCATCAGCTATTGTTTACTGTAATTAAGTTTAAGTGATAAGCGTTCACATTGTTTAATCAGACTGCCAGGTGTCAAGAAGGACTCCCTTGTTTTCTTGTGTTTAATTGTTTATTTGGTTAAGTAATGTATTTCTATTGTATCCTGTAAAAGGGTGTCTTCCCTCTATCTAATGTACTATACTCTTCCAATCCCCCACCTAGGTAGTGTCAACCAGGTGGGAGACCTGCATAAATACTGGGAATATAGCCCTCAATTAAACACATTCTCTTTTACTCTCAAGATGGAGATTGGTCTCATGTTTGGGGGGAATCAACTGTGTTCGTGTGTTGCTGATCCCATATTCAGGGCATCTTTCATCTGGTATTAACACTTGATATCCGGGTTATACCATAACAACTGGTGGCAAGCAACGGGATGGTCCTCATCGCCCAGAAGAGCAACTACACATCCGGACCTAATGGGAGTACCGTATGAAAGGCTGAAAAGAGATACCCTTAAAGACCTGCTAGAACAACAGGGCCGACAAGCCAGTAACCTCAGGAAGAGGTAGATTATTATAATACTGACCGAGATGGATGGAGTACCAGGGCCCGAAGGAACCAATGAGCCCAGCATATCAGACAGAACCCCTGAAGAAGCAAGCTTTGACTGGGCGGTTAAAATAAGACTGGCACATTATGGCCCCAACCCGTCTGCCGAAATTATCGACCGGGTCATAGCAGCTGTGTAGGCCAACCTACTTCCTACCAAGTCACAGCAACCCCAGTGGAAAAGAGAAAAGTACATTTTGCAGCTTTTAAAAACTTCCTGGAAACAGAAGGAGAGATTGATGGGTACCTTGTGGATTTTGAGAGGTATTGTGCCCTACACAAGGTACCTGCAGAGGACTGGGTCACGATATTATCCGGAAAATTATCCGGCCGGGCCAGCGAGGCTTTTCGGGCCATTCCGGATGAGGAAGTTGGGAATTATAATGCTGTAAAAGAGGCGCTGCTCTCCAGGTATGCGATTACACCGGAGGCATACAGGAGGTGGTTCAGAGACACTGTTAAACTAGCTGGAGATTCCTACGTTGAGTGGGCATGTAAGGTGCACCACACAGCAGCTCACTGGATGGCGGGGTGCCAAGCCGTATCTGGGGAAGAGGTGCTGCAGCTATTCCTGTTGGAACATTGCTTTGACAAGTTATCAGCAGGAGTTAGAGAGTTGGTTCGGGACCGTAAACCCTCCACCCTGAATGAAGCTGCTCGCCTGGCAGATGAGTATACGGATGCCCGCAAGCTGGACACTGCTACCACTAAGCCCCCTGCCAGAGTGGAGTACCGACCCACAGTCACCCCAGCAACTACCAGTTACCAACCCCCGGCGCACCGTTCTACCACACCGCCTCCAGCCACGAACTATCCTCAGACAGCCCGGTTCAACTCACGGGACTACTCACAACCTATTCGGTGCTTTGGATGTAAGCAACTAGGGCACAAAAGACCAGAGTGTCCCCTAAACACAGCGAACCAAGCACAGTCCTGGAGGAGACCCACCGGCGGAAACCCACGTAACCCTCAGCCTGCTGTCCACTGCGTAGAGGAGGAAGAATGCTGGGGCATCCTACATGAAGCAGATCCCGTGCAAGCTGCCCACCGGGATAACCGGCAACAGCACCGGCAACTGGTTAAAGTGAATGGGAAGGAGGTCAGTGGTCTACGAGATACTGGTGCTACCATGACCTTGCTCCAAAAGAACTTGGTGTCCGAGAACCAGCACACCGGAGACACTGTGGCTGTGAGGGTAGCAGGGGGCGCTGTGTTCCGCCTACCTGTTGCCCGTGTACATTTGGATTGGGGAGTGGGTGCTAGACCTGTGAATGTGGGGGTCATGAAGGACTTACCAGCTGATGTTCTCCTTGGAAATGACTTGTTCCCCCCTTGTCTCTGCCTACGCTCCGATGGGTCCCGCTGATGTTAACCCTGTGACTTCCCGTGCCCCGACCCGTGCCACCGAGACCGACCCACCTGCTGCTAAGCCCCAGGACGCTGAGCTCAGTAAATCTCTATCCGCTATTGATACGTGGAAGTCCCGTTACAACGCGATGATGAAGGAGAAGAGTCAAGTAGAGGATGAAATGGTCACGTTAAACAATCACGTAACAGTGCTAGCGGGAGAGAAGAGGAGCGCAGAGGAAAAAGCGTGTTTAGAACGGGAATCTCTGCTAGACAAGCTGCACCGACAGACCGCAGAAAACACCAGCTTCAGAGTGGAACATGAAACAGTAAAGACAAATTTAGCGACACTGGAGAAAAAGCTGACACTGGCTCATAGTGAGGTGCAGCAACTCAAGGGCACCCTATGTCAGTATGAAGGTCTTGTGGATACCTATAAAGAGCAGGTACAAAAAACTTGTAAAGAAGCCGATGAGATTTGTCTCCAACTGGAAAGAAGCGTCTCTGAAAACAAAAACTTGAAGGACTGTTTAGCCCTGGTCTGGGCACTGAAGAAGTTGAACCCTTATTTATAAGGACAGGAATTATCTCTCATAACGGGAATGCAGATGGATTGTCCCGGCAAACTGACATTCCTACCACCTCCTAGTCCGGTCATCCCCAAGTTGACCCACCAAAGGGTCAAGCTGGGTCTGCCGGAGTGTCCCACCAGGAGGGAGCCGTGTGACAGACCCCTCTGTCAGTACTGGAAGGGTTAACTTTGTTCAGCTTTGAGAAACTATATTTTCTGAAAACAGGTTTCCTGGCATCAGCTATTGTTTACTGTAATTAAGTTTAAGTGATAAGCGTTCACATTGTTTAATCAGACTGCCAGGTGTCAAGAAGGACTCCATTGTTTTCTTGTGTTTAATTGTTTATTTGGTTAAGTAATGCAATTCTATTGTATCCTGTAAAAGGGCTTCTTCCCTCTATCTAATGTACTATACACTTCCAATCCCCCACCTAGGGAGTTTCAACCAGGTGGGAGACTTGCATAAATACTGAGCATATAGCCCTCAATAAAACACATTCTGTTTTACTCTCAAGATGGAGCTTGGTCTCATGTTTGGGGGGAATTAACTGGGTTTGTGTGTTGCTGATCCTGTATTCAGGGCATCTTTCATCTGGTATTAACCCTTGAAATCCGGGTTATACCATAACAGTACCGTATGACGTATATATATCCGGCACAATGGACTATGTACCCTATGACGTATGTATTTCCGGCACAATGGGCTATGTACCTTATGACGTGTAAATATCTGGCACAATGGGCTATGTACCGTATAACATGTATATATCTGGCTCAATGGACTATGTACCCTATGACGTATGTATATCCGGCACAATGGGCTATTTACCCTATGACGTATATATATCTGGCACAATGGGCTATGTACCGTATGACATGTATATATCTGGCACAATGGTCTATGTACCGTATGACGTGTATATATCTGGCACAATGGTCTATGTACCCTGTGACGTATGTATATCCGGCACAATGGGCTATCTACCGTATGACGTGTATATATATATACGTCCTATTGGTGCAAAGGGTTAACGTCACTGGTTCCCACCCTTTTACTGTCGCATTATGTGATCTGTACTGTTGCTTCCTCTGCTACACCCTACGGCTTCTTCTCTAAATTTCCTCAACCTCCATGTATAAAATGATTTGTCATATAGTCTAGAAGCTTCACCTATACCCTTGTAAAAATAGAATTTAAGAATCATCCTGCTTGTACCCCAGTTAATCAGGTTCAGCTAGTTTATCTAGAGAGAAGAAATCCCTAATGGCGGTAAACCTGTAGCCGTCAAACACCCCTGACCTTAGCATAGCATTACTGCTGCCTGACCTTATCATTACTGCTGCCTGACCTTAGCATATATCATTACTGCTGCCTGACCTTAGCATATAGCATTACTGCTGCCTGACCTTAGCATATAGCATTACTGCTGCCTGACCCTAGCATATAGCATTACCGCTGCCTGACCTTATCATTACTGCTGCCTGACCTTAGCATATAGCATTGCTGCTGCCTGACCTTAGCGTATAGCATTACTGCTGCCTGACCATAGCACAGCATTACTGCTGCCTGTCCTTAGGATTACTGCTGCCTGACCTTAGCATATAGCATTACTGCTGCCTGACCTTAGCATATAGCATTACTGCTGCCTGAACTTATTACTGCTGCCTGACCTTAGCATATATCATTGCTGCTGCCTGACCTTAGCATTACTGCTGCCTGACCTTAGCGTATAGCATTACTGCTGCCTGACCTTAGCATATAGCATTACTGCTGCCTGACCTTAGCATATAGCATTACTGCTCCCTGACCTTAGCATATAGCATTACTGCTGCCTGACCTTAGCATATAGCATTACTGCTGCCTGACCCTAGCATAGAGCATTACTGCTGCCTGACCTTAGCATTACTGCTGCCTGACCCTAGCATATAGCATTACTGCTGCCTGACCTTAGCACAGCATTACTGCTGGCTGTCCTTAGCATTACTGCTGCCTGACCTTAGCATATAGCATTACTGCTGCCTGACCTTAGCATATAGCATTACTGCTGCCTGACCCTAGCATATAGCATTACTGCTGCCTGACCTTAGCATATAGTATTACTGCTGCCTGACCTTAGCATATAGCATTACTGCTGCCTGAACTTATTACTGCTGCCTGACCTTAGCATATATCATTGCTGCTGCCTGACCTTAGCATTACTGCTGCCTGACCTTAGCGTATAGCATTACTGCTGCCTGACCTTAGCATATAGCATTACTGCTGCCTGACCTTAGCATATAGCATTACTGCTCCCTGACCTTAGCATATAGCATTACTGCTGCCTGACCTTAGCATATAGCATTACTGCTGCCTGACCCTAGCATAGAGCATTACTGCTGCCTGACCTTAGCATTACTGCTGCCTGACCCTAGCATATAGCATTACTGCTGCCTGACCTTAGCACAGCATTACTGCTGGCTGTCCTTAGCATTACTGCTGCCTGACCTTAGCATATAGCATTACTGCTGCCTGACCTTAGCATATAGCATTACTGCTGCCTGACCCTAGCATATAGCATTACTGCTGCCTGACCTTAGCATATAGTATTACTGCTGCTTGACCCTAGCATATAGCATTACTGCTGCCTGAACTTAGCATATAGCATTACTGCTGCCTGACCTTTAGCAGAGCATTACTGCTGCCTGACCTTAGCACAGCATTACTGCTGCCTGTCCTTAGCATTACTGTTGCCTGACCTTAGCATATAGCATTACTGCTGCCTAACCTTAGCATATAGCATTACTGCTGCCTGACCTTAGTGCAGAGCATTACTGCTGCCTGACCATAGCATATAGCATTACTGCTGCCTGACCTTAGCATATAGCATTACTGCTGCCTGACCTTTAGCAGAGCATTACTGCTGCCTGACCCTACCTAGCATATAGCATTACTGCTGCCTGACCTTAGCATATAGCATTACTGCTGCCTGACCATAGCATATAGCATTACTGCTGCCTGACCATAGCATATAGCATTACTGCTGCCTGACCATAGCATATAGCATTACTGCTGCCTGACCTTAGCATATAGCATTATTGCTGCCTGACCTTAGTGCAGAGCATTACTGCTGCCTGACCATAGCATATAACATTACTGCTGCCTGACCTTTAGCAGAGCATTACTGCTGCCTGACCTTTAGCAGAGCATTACTGCTGCCTGACCATAGCATATAGCATTACTGCTGCCTGACCTTAGCATATAGCATTATTGCTGCCTGACCTTAGTGCAGAGCATTACTGCTGCCTGACCATAGCATATAACATTACTGCTGCCTGACCTTTAGCAGAGCATTACTGCTGCCTGACCTTTAGCAGAGCATTACTGCTGCCTGACCTTAGCATATAGCATTACTGCTGCCTGACCTTTAGCAGAGAATTACTGCTGCCTGACCATAGCATATAGCATTACTGCTGCCTGACCATAGCATATAGCATTACTGCTGCCTGACCTTTAGCAGAGCATTACTGCTGCCTGACCATAGCATATAGCATTACTGCTGCCTGACCATAGCATATAGCATTACTGCTGCCTGACCATAGCATATAGCATTACTGCTGCCTGACCTTAGAAGAGCATTACTGCTGTCTGACTGTATTCCTTTGTTCCTTTTATAGTATCTTTGAAATGGCGTCTGCGATTTGAGTTTGTCACCTCCCGAGAGCCAGTGGAAGCTCCCACCGTTCCTGAAAACCAGTCAGAAATAATCACTTGGACTGGGGCTGGTCACATTGAGGTGGATACATTCAGTTGGGACCTGCCAATCAAAGTTCTACCTACAAATCCCCTTCTAGCTTCATACGTGTCACCTGTTCCTTGCACGCACTCCATATGTATCTAATGCACACGGACCACAACTACTCTGCTATTGACCAACATCTGTTTCATCATAATAAAAACCTAAGACTTGTTTGTAAGTGAACTTGTGAATGTGTGACCATTTGTTATTAGACCTTCTTGGAAACTAAAGAGAGACTTTTAGGGGAAGGGGCAGATCCTGTGTGCAATACCTCCTTCTTTTCTGTCGCTATATCACTCTGCAGGGGAGGGGCAGATCCCGTGTACAATACCTCCTTTTCTGTGGTTATATCACTCTGCAGGGGAGGGGCAGATCCTGTTTACCATACCTCCTTCTTTTCTGTCGCTATATCACTCTGCAGGGGAGGGGCAGATCCTGTGTACAATACCTCCTTCTTTTCTGTCTCTATATCACTCTGCAGGGGAGGGGTAGATCCTGTTTACCATACCTCCTTCTTATCTGTTGCTATATCACACTGCAGGGGAGGGGCAGATCCTGTGTTCAATACCTCCCTTCTTTTCTGTCGCTATATCACTCTGCAGGGGAGGGGCAGATCCTGTGTACAATACCTCCTTCTTTTCTGTCGCTATATCACTCTGCAGGGGAGGGGCAGATCCTATGTACATTACCTCCTTCTTTTCTGTGGCTATATCACTCTGCAGGGGAGGGGCAGATCCTGTTTACCATACCTCCTTCTTTTCTGTGGCTATATCACTCTGCAGGGGAGGGGCAGATCCTGTGTAGCATATCTCCTTCTTTTCTGTTGCTAAATCACTCTGCAGGGGAGGGGCAGATCCTGTTTACCATACCTCCTTCTTTTCTGTCGCTATATCACTCTGCAGGGGAGGGGCAGATCCTTTGTAGCATACCTCCTTATTTTCTGTCGCTATATCACTCTACAGGGGAGGGGCAGATCCTGTTTACCATACCTCCTTTTCTGTCGCTATATCACTGTGCAGGGGAAGGGCAGATCCAGTGTAGCATACCTCCTTCTTTTCTGTCGCTATATCACTCTGCAGAGGAGGGGCAGATCCTGTGTAGCATACCTCCTTCTTTTCTGTCGCTATATCACTCTGCAGGGGAGGGGCAGATCCTGTTTACCATACCTCCTTTTCTGTCGCTATATCACTGTGCAGGGGAGGGGCAAATCCTGTTTACCATACCTCATTCTTTTCTGTCGCTATATCACTCTGCAGGGGAGGGGCAGATCCTGTGTACAATACCTCCTTTTCTGTCGCTATATCACTCTGCAGGGGAGGGGCAGATCCTGTTTACCATACCTCTTTCTTGTCTGTCGCTATATTACTCTGCAGGGGAGGGGCAGATCCTGTTTACCATACCTCCTTCTTTTCTGTAGCTATATCACTCTGCAGGGGAGGGGCAGATCCTGTTTACCATACCTCCTTCTTTTCTGTGGCTATATCACTCTGCAGGGGAGGGGCAGATCCTGTTTACCATACCTCCTTCTTTTCTGTCGCTATATCACTCTGCAGGGGAGGGGCAGATCCTGTTTACCATACCTCCTTTTTTGTCGCTATATCACTCTGCAGGGGAGGGGCAGATCCTGTTTACCATACCTCTTTCTTGTCTGTCGCTATATTACTCTGCAGGGGAGGGGCAGATCCTGTTTACCATACCTCTTTCTTGTCTGTCGCTATATTACTCTGCAGGGGAGGGGCAGATCCTGTTTACCATACCTCCTTCTTTTCTGTCGCTCTATCACTCTGCAGGGGAGGGGCAGATCCTGTTTACCATACCTCTTTCTTGTCTGTCGCTATATTACTCTGCAGGGGAGGGGCAGATCCTGTTTACCATACCTCTTTCTTGTCTTTCGCTATATTACTCTGCAGGGGAGGGGCAGATCCTGTTTACCATACCTCCTTCTTATCTGTCTCTATATCACTCTGCAGGGGAGGGGCAGATCCTGTTTACCATACCTCCTTATCTGTCGCTATATTACTCTGCAGGGGAGGGGCAGATCCTGTTTACCATACCTCCTTTTCTTTTGCTATATCACTCTGCAGGGAAAGGGCAGATCCTGTGTAGCATACCTCCTTCTTTTCTGTTGCTATATCACTCTATACACAATGCAAGCTCTCAAATCCAAACAAACTTGGAACAAGGGAAGGGTGCACAGGTTTATGTAATAACCCTAGACATATACAAAACACTGAAGAGGACTGCACTCTCATAACGGACCGGGTACACATCCTATGACCCTGTAACATGCCCAGCCCTGGGTGCTCACGGGCACTCACAGGAAGATGTGCTGTCCCCAGAGTCACAGGCAGTTAACCCCAGACAGTTCTGGGTGCAAGGACCATAGGAAAATTACAAAACAAATTAATACAACACACAGAGAAAGTCCAACACTCACTTACAAGCTCTCAGCTAAGATTTATAAGCAAATATGGAAAGGTTAGTTACCGCATTTGGCCAAATGGGACAATCCCAGGTACCACATCAAGGTCCTTTCCAATACCTAGGACCCTAAAACAGCCACACAATGCAAGCTCTCAAATCCAAACAAACTGGGAACAAGGGAAGGGTGCACAGGCTTATGTAATAACCCTAGACATGTACAAAACATGGAAGAGGACTGCACTCTCATACCGGACCGGGTACACATCCCATGACCCTGTAACATGCTCAGCCCTGGGTGCTCATGGGCACTCACAGAAAGCTGTTATCCTTTTCACTACAGGCAGTGCAGAATTATTAGGCAAATGAGTATTTTGACCACATCATCCTCTTTATGCATGTTGTCTTACTCCAAGCTGTATAGGCTTGAAAGCCTACTACCAATTAAGCATATTAGGTGATGTGCATCTCTGTAATGAGAAGGGGTGTGGTCTAAAGACATCAACACCCTATATAAGGTGTGCATAATTATTAGGCAACTTCCTTTCCTTTGGCAAAATGGGTCAAAAGAAGGACTTGACAGGCTCAGAAAAGTCAAAAATGGTGAGATATCTTGCAGAGGGATGCAGCACTCTTAAAATTGCAAAGCTTCTGAAGCGTGATCATCGAACAATCAAGTGTTTCATTCAAAATAGTCAACAGGGTCGCAAGAAGCGTGTGGAAAAACCAAGGCGCAAAATAACTGCCCATGAACTGAGAAAAGTCAAGCGTGCAGCTGCCAAGATGCCACTTGCCACCAGTTTGGCCATATTTCAGAGCTGCAACATCACTGGAGTGCCCAAAAGCACAAGGTGTGCAATACTCAGAGACATGGCCAAGGTAAGAAAGGCTGAAAGACGACCACCACTGAACAAGACACACAAGCTGAAACGTCAAGACTGGGCCAAGAAATATCTCAAGACTGATTTTTCTAAGGTTTTATGGAATAATGAAATAAGAGTGAGTCTTGATGGGCCAGATGGATGGGCCCGTGGCTGGATTGGTAAAGGGCAGAGAGCTCCAGTCCGACTCAGACGCCAGCAAGGTGGAGGTGGAGTACTGGTTTGGGCTGGTATCATCAAAGATGAGCTTGTGGGGCCTTTTCGGGTTGAGGATGGAGTCAAGCTCAACTCCCAGTCCTACTGCCAGTTTCTGGAAGACACCTTCTTCAAGCAGTGGTACAGGAAGAAGTCTGCATCCTTCAAGAAAAGCATGATTTTCATGCAGGACAATGCTCCATCACACGCGTCCAAGTACTCCACAGCGTGGCTGGCAAGAAAGGGTATAAAAGAAGAAAATCTAATGACATGGCCTCCTTGTTCACCTGATCTGAACCCCATTGAGAACCTGTGGTCCATCATCAAATGTGAGATTTACAAGGAGGGAAAACAGTACACCTCTCTGAACAGTGTCTGGGAGGCTGTGGTTGCTGCTGCACGCAATGTTGATGGTGAACAGATCAAAACACTGACAGAATCCATGGATGGCAGGCTTTTGAGTGTCCTTGCAAAGAAAGGTGGCTATATTGGTCACTGATTTGTTTTTGTTTTGTTTTTGAATGTCAGAAATGTATATTTGTGAATGTTGAGATGTTATATTGGTTTCACTGGTAAAAATAAATAATTGAAATGGGTATATATTTGTTTTTTGTTAAGTTGCCTAATAATTATGCACAGTAATAGTCACCTGCACACACAGATATCCCCCTAAAATAGCTATAACTAAAAACAAACTAAAAACTACTTCCAAAACTATTCAGCTTTGATATTAATGAGTTTTTTGGGTTCATTGAGAACATGGTTGTTGTTCAATAATAAAATTAATCCTCAAAAATACAACTTGCCTAATAATTCTGCACTCCCTGTATTCCCTTGCTTTTGCGTGTGTCAGCTTTTTGGCACGCTTAGTTTCTTTCTAATGGCAGTGAGAGTCCACTAAATCATTTAATTACTGTTTGGAATACAACACCTGGCCACCAGGAGGAGGCAAAGACTTCCCAGCCAGACCTATATGTATCTCTTCCACTTCTCCTACTTTCTCAGTAATTCTTTGCTTCTTCTACTGGAGGTAGGCAGAGAAAGTCTTGTGAAGATTATTTGATCTACAAAGTTTTCCTTAGTAAATTGTTTCAGGCAAGATAGGATTGGGCTTTGTCTAGTAGCCATGTAATCCTCTTAGTAAGAGTTTTGGTGAAAGTTAGCCTCTGGATGTCGCTGGGAAGGTTCCCATGTGTTAGTTACACTGCTTTCCTCAGTTCTCAGGCCCCTGTCAGATGGTGAATGGATGCTGTCAGACCTGGAAGTGCTGTGTCTGCTCCACAGCAGAAATACCTCTGAGGGTAGGTCCCCTCTTTGTAATTCTCATGGAATATTTCCCTATCTGACCAATCCTGGCCAGTAGTCTTCTTATTCCGGCATAAAGTGGAAAAATAAGGAAATATCCATGAACAAAGTAAAACAGAAATGAGTTAAGCAGTACTCAGAGTAGACAGGGTAATCCTTCACGGCACCAAGGGAAAGGCAGAGAATGGTCAGAGACAAGCAGAGGTCAAATACCAGGCAGACAGTCCAATCAGATGAATCTCAGCAATTCAGGGTTAAACAAGAGAGTAGTCAGTGGCAAGCAGAGTTCTAGCAACAAGCAGGCAATCCAAATATATCGCAGCAGTTCAAGAGTTAACAGCATCCAGGAAAGAGCTTGTCAAACCTATAGTTTGGCACAGAAGCAAGTGAGAAAGGTACTTGCATAGGCGCAGATTCGCAGGAAGGGAGACCGGAGCGTGACACAGCCCCCCACTCAAGGGTTACCACAAGGAATCCTAGTCAGCTTCAAGAAGTGAGCAACATGGAACCTGGAGACCAAGGATGGAGCATGCACATAACGGGCAGGAATGATCTGCTACAGAGTAACCTTTCCAGTGTACCAAATATTGAAGCTACTTCCATTTAATCCTGGAGTCCAGGATCTTGGCTATTTCATATTCTGGTTCACCATGAGTGGAGGAGGAGGTCTGAGTTGAGTATATCTATTCTTGATGTAGGGATTAAGGAGTGAGATGTGAATGACTGGGTGGATGTGCAATGCTCTGGGCAAGTCTACTTTGTAAGCAACAGGAGAAAGTCTTTTGAGAATTCTATAAGGACCAATATAGCGAGGTCCTAGTTTGTGACAGGGTTGGTGTAAATGCACATGTCGGGTAGAGACCCAGACACGATCGCCTACTGAAAAGGCATGAATGGCAGCACGATGATGATCAGCAAATCTCTTGTATCTGGGGGCAGCCGAGCGTAACAGAGTGTATACGTTGCCAATGAGTAGAGAGATCAGAGAAGGATCGTTCTGCGGCAGGAACCCCTACAGACTGAACAAAAAGGGAAAATACATGAGGTTGATAGCCAGCTGCTGCTTGAAATTGAGAATATTGTAGAGAAGAGTGCCAATGACTGTTCTTTGCCAGTTCAGCTAGGAGCAACAATCTAGACCAATTAGAGTGTTGAGAATTGACATAGGTTCTAATATAGGTTTTGAGATCCTGGTTTACTCTCTCCGTCTGCCCATTTGTCTGGGGATGATTGCCAGAAGACAGAGAAACTGTGGTCCCGATCAATTTGCAAAATCCTCTCCAAAAGGCCGAGATAAATTGAGGTCCTCTGTCAGAGACAATGTTTACAGGTATACCATGCAGTCGAACCACATGCAAAAAAAACAGACTAGACAAATCTTGAGCATTAGGTAGCTTAGGTAAGGGTATAAAGTGAGCAAGTTTGGAAAACCGATCCACCACAACCCAGATAAACGTATTATGGTCAGAAGCAGGGAGATCTACAACAAACTCGGAAGGGAGACTGAAGACCGGAGCGTGACACTCTTCTAGTTCAGGTCTCTGTGGCTAATTCATAATTCAGTGTGGCATTTTCTTCCCTCGAGGAGGTTTATATGTTTGTTTGTTTTTTTGTTTATTCATAAATGTTCCTTGCAGGGTTTATAGCCTGCGAGCGGCGGCATCTTACCAGCTATAATCTGGTTCAGCTGCACTTTTATTTATAGTAGAATTTTAAAAGGATGTTCCCGGTCCCAGACTCTCACTTAGAAATGTGGAGTTCTATTCCCAAGGTGGACGGTGATATCTCCACCCTGGCTAAGAGGACTACTATTCCTTTAGAGGATAGCACCTCATTTAGAGACCCTATGGATAGAAAGATGGAGGGTTATTTGAGGAGGATGTTTCATCAAATGGGTCTTCTTTTTCAACCAGCAGCAGATATCACGGCGGTGGCTGGGGCCGCCATCTTTTGTTGTGACTTCTTATCTGATATGGTTCTAGTGGAGACTCCATAAGAGGATATTACGACCCTTAAAATGGCCAATTCCTTTATTTGTGGGTCTATATTATGCAGATCATTCACCTTAATGCTAAGTCTTCGGGGTTCGCAGTTCTCTGCAGAAGAGCCCGCTGGTTGAAATTGTGGTCTGCGGACATGGTGTCTAAGTCTAAACTCCTCTCCCTGGCATTCAAGGGAAAGACCTTGTTCAGTCCAGGTCTGGATTCTATCATTTCCACAGTGACTGAGGGAAAGGGTTGTTCCTTCCCCAGTACAATAAGTCCAGAGCTAAGGGTCACCAGTCGGGTAATTTTGGTTCCTTTCTGTCTAACAAGGGACAGAGATCCCCAGCCTCTTTCAAGGTGGACCCTCCTAAAAGTAACAATTATATTAAAACTCTCTTCCAAGCCAGAAAAGAGAGCAGCCTACTTATCTTGCATAAAGGATCTAGCATCTATGGGAGTAATCATCCCTGTCGCTCCCTCAGAAAGGGAACAGAGGGGTTTTATTCCAATCTCTTTGTAGTTCCCAAGAAAGAGGGAACTTTTTACCCCATTTTGGATCTCTCAACAAGTTTCTTAGAGTACCCTCCTTCAAGATGTAAACTATCAGATCCATCCTTTCCATTAGTCCAGGAGCAATGTTCCCTGTAATGTGCACGACAGCGCAGTGATTCTGTATGCCCCACGCATAGAGGCAGACAGGCTGCGCGTGACAGGGGGGGTGATAGCCTTGCATCACTTAGTGCGCCAGACACTGCACAGTTCGCAGCCACACTGCATGGAAAGGAGCCATCAGCAGATGGCTCGTAAGAGGTGAGTTTCTGGGGACACCTGACACTAACCAGCATGTTTTTGTAATTACTGCTTAGTGCCAAAAGCTGCCCCTCCTCTGAGATATATATATATAAATCAATGTAAATATTTGCATAGGAAATTAGCACATCTAGGCAAGAATCCCCACTTGCTTTTTCCCCAGAAATAACTCATATACAATGTTACCAATGCACAAGAGAATTTTGGGTAAGCTATGCAAATTAGATATGCAAATTCTCAGTTTTTTTGCTTCAAAAATACTGTTTTAACACAGCTATCTATATATATATATATATATATATATAGGTTCATAGAATCAGCCTGCACAATGCTTCATTTAAAATGTCCAAGTTTATTCAACAAATATTAAAAGGACAAGCTGCTGAAAACACAGGTCACAAAGATAGTACAAGGTGACAATCTGACACGTTTCGGCCGTAGCCTTAATCATAGATAAATTAAAACACCTGAGTTTAAAAATAAATACCCTGTGCTAACATTTCATTGGTCTATTACTGAATGTATGCAAAGCAGTCTGCAATATACTCCTTTAACCCTTGGTTATCCTATGTATGTCACCAAAAAATGAAACAAATCCTGTTATCGAACTATTTCTGGCAATCTATTGGACAAATCAAATTTTGCACTTGCTGTGAACCTCTAGGCAGACCACCGCTAGCCAACAACCTACATACTTTATATATTTTCCTATCTGCAAATTACCAATTCACATTTGTATTATTATATCTGTCTTTGATATTAATATTTGACTTTACGTACAAACAAAGACAAAAATAATCACAGACTACCCTAAGGAGCTATGTTCGCATGTGCTGAAACGGTACTAAAAAATGCTATATATATATATATATATACAGTATATATATACAGTATATATATACAGATAGGGTAATGAATTATGTTCAAATGTAATATGGTGTTGTATGATGTTAACCTTTAACTGTGGATGAGCACTCCTCCCTGAGCCAGTTCTTAATCTCTATTTCTGGTTACATAGTGCCGGAGTCTATGTGAGTCGCATACTTTGTTTAACATTTCCTACAGTACTGTCAAATGTTGTTTGTATTTTAATTTGCGCTTTAGTGAACTTCTGCATCTTCCCTATGTTGTATTTTTAATTTTTTAATTTTTAATGTTAATCACATCTCTGTGTGTGTTACTGTCCCTGATACTGTGGATAATATGTTTTGCTAAATCTTTCTAATCCTAAAGGTCTCACGGAATATTGGAACTCTAAGAGCCTCATTTTGAAGATAAACTAAAAATGGATTACTCGCTACTTATAATGAGGAACAGTGTTACTGTTCAATTTGATTTAATTATTCCCAGAAATTTATGATGTCATAGATAGAATTGTAACCCTTAGGGACCCTGGTATTCATGGTAAAGATCAAAATTTGTTGTATATATGGCATGGTGCACATGCACAAACAAGCAATACATTGGTTGCACCTCAACGGAAGCAAGAGAGAGAATACAACAACATTTGTCGGACATCAAGAGATCAGATGCCCAGTCAGAACTGGCGAAACACTTCATAAGTGAACACAACAGTTCCAATGTGACGTTTAGATGGATGATCTTAGAACGTCTTATGAAACCCAAAAGAGGGGGAGACTTAAACAAATTGCTATTCAAGCGGTAGGCATTTTGGATCTTTACCATGGATACCAGGGTCCCTAAGGGTTACAATTCTATCTATGGCATCATAAATTTCTGGGAATAATTAAATCAAATTGAACAGTAACACTGTTCCACATTATAAGTAGCGAGTAATCCATTTTTAGTATATCTTCAAAATGAGGCTCTTAGAGTTCCAATATTACGTGAGACCTTTAGGATTAGAAAGATTTAGTAAAATATATTATCCACAGTATCAGGGACAGTAACACACACAGAGATGTGATTAACATTTAAACATTAAAAATTAAAAGATTAAAAATACAACATAGGGAAGATGCAGAAGTTCACTAAAGCGCAAATTAAAATACAAACAACATTTGACAGTACTGTAGGAAATGTTAAACAAAGTATGCGACTCACATAGACTCCGGCACTATGTAACCAGAAATAGAGATTAAGAACTGGCTCAGGGAGGAGTGCTCATCCACAGTTAAAGGTTAACATCATACAACACCATATTACATTTGAACATAATTCATTACCCTATCTGTATATATATACTGTGTATATATGTATATATATATAGCATTTTTTAGTACCGTTTCAGCACATGCGAACATAGCTCCTTAGGGTAGTCTGTGATTATTTTTGTCTTTGTACGTAAAGTCAAATATTAATATCAAAGACAGATATAATAATACAAATGTGAATTGGTAATTTGCAGATAGGAAAATATATAAAGTATGTAGGTTGTTGGCTAGCGGTGGTCTGCCTAGAGGTTCACAGCAAGTGCAAAATTTGATTTGTCCAATAGATTGCCAGAAATAGTTAGATAATATTAGCGCTGCGGAATCTGTTGGCGCTCTACAAATAACCGATAATAATAATAATAAGATAACATTTTTGGTGACATACATTGGATAACCAAGGGTTAAAGGAGTATATTGCAGACTGCTTTGCATACATTCAGTGATAGACCAATGAAATGTTAGCACAGGGTATTTATTTTTAAACTCAGGTGTTTTAATTTATCTATGATTAAGGCTACGGCCAAAACGTGTCAGATTGTCACCTTGTACTATCTTTGGCCTAGATTTAGAGTTTGGCGTTAGCCGTGAAAACCAGCGTTAGAGGCTCCTAACGCTGGTTTTAGCCTACCTCCGGTATTTGGAGTCATTAAAAAAAGGGTCTAACGCTCACTTTTCAGCCGCGACTTTTCCATACCGCAGATCCCCTTACGTCAATTGCGTATCCTATCTTTTCAATGGGATCTTTCTAACTCCGGTATTTAGAGTCGTGTCTGAAGTGAGCGTTAGACATCTAACGACAAAACTCCAGCCGCAGGAAAAAAGTCAGTAGTTAAGAGCTTTCTGGGCTAACGCCAGTTCATAAAGCTCTTAACTACTGTGCTCTAAAGTACACTAACACCCATAAACTACCTATGTACCCCTAAACCGAGGTCCCCCCACATCGCCACCACTCAATTAAATTTTTTTTAACCCCTAATCTGCCGACCGCCACCTACGTTATACTTATGTACCCCTAATCTGCTGCCCCTAACACCACCGACCCCTATATTATATTTATTAACCCCTAACCTGCCCCCCACAACGTCGCAGCCAGCTACCTACAATAATTAACCCCTAATCTGCCGACCGCAAAGCGCCGCCACCTACGTTATACTTATGTACCCCTAATCTGCTGCCCCTAACACCGCCGACCCCTATATTATATTTATTAACCCCTAATCTGCCCCCCTCAACGTCGCCTCCACCTGCCTACACTTATTAACCCCTAATCTGCCTAGCGGACCTGAGCGCTACTATAATAAAGTTATTAACCCCTAATGCGCCTCACTAACCCTATAATAAATAGTATTAACCCCTAATCTGCCCTCCCTAACATCGCCGACACCTAACTTCAATTATTAACCCCTAATCTGCCGACCGGAGCTCACCGCTATTCTAATAAATGTATTAACCCCTAAAGCTAAGTGTAACCCTAACACTAACACCCCCCTAAGTTAAATATAATTTTAATCTAACGAAATTAATTAACTCTTATTAAATAAATTATTCCTATTTAAAGATAAATACTTACCTCTAAAATAAATCCTAATATAGCTACAATATAAATAATAATTACATTGTAGCTATTTTAGGATTAATATTTATTTTACAGGCAACTTTGTAATTATTTTAACCAGGTACAATAGCTATTTAATAGTTAAGAACTATTTAATAGCTAAAATAGTTAAAATAATTACAAATTTACCTGTAAAATAAATCCTAACCTAAGTTACAATTAAACCTACCACTACACTATCAATAAATTAATTAAATAAAATACCTATAATTATCTACAATTAAACCTAACACTACACTATCAATAAATAAATTAAATACAATACCTACAAATAACTACAATGAAATAAACTATCTAAAGTACAAAAAATAAAAAAGAACTAAGTTACAAAAAATAAAAAAAAAATTCAAACATAAGAAAAATATTACAACAATTTTAAACTAATTACACCTACTCTAAGCCCCCTAATAAAATAACAAAGCCCCCCAAAATAAAAAAATGCCCTACCCTATTCTAAATTACTAAAGTTCAAAGCTCTTTTACCTTACCAGCCCTGAACAGGGCCCTTTGCGGGGCATGCCCCAAGAAGTTCAGCTCTTTTGCCTGTAAAAAAAAACCATACAATACCCCCCCCCAACATTACAACCCACCACCCACATACCCCTAATCTAACCCAAACCCCCCTTAAATAAACCTAACACTAAGCCCCTGAAGATCTTCCTACCTTGTCTTCACCCTGCCAGGTTCACCGATCGGTCCAGAAGAGCTCCTCCGATGTCCTGATCCAAGCCCAAGCGGGGGGTTAAGATGTCCATGATCCGGTCGAAGTCTTCATCCAAGCGGGGCAGAAGAGGTCTTCCATCCGATTGAAGTCTTCATCCAGGCGGCATCTTCTATCGTCATCCATCCGGAGCGAAGCGGCAGCATCCTGAAGACCTCCGACGCGGAACATCCATCCTGCCCGACGACTGAACGACGAATGACGGTTCCTTTAAATGACGTCATCCAAGATGGCGTCCCTCGAATTCCGATTGGCTGATAGGATTCTATCAGCCAATCGGAATTAAGGTAGGAATATTCTGATTGGCTGATGGAATCAGCCAATCAGAATCAAGTTCAATCCGATTGGCTGATCCAATCAGCCAATCAGATTGAGCTCGCATTCTATTGGCTGTTCCGATCAGCCAATAGAATGCAAGCTCAATCTGATTGGCTGATTGGATCAGCCAATCGGATTGAACTTGATTCTGATTGGCTGATTCCATCAGCCAATCAGAATATTCCTACCTTAATTCCGATTGGCTGATGGAATCCTATCAGCCAATCGGAATTCGAGGGACGCCATCTTGGATGACGTCATTTAAAGGAACCGTCATTCGTCGGCCAGGATGGATGTTCCGCGTCGGAGGTCTTCAGGATCCTGCCGCTCCGCTCCGGATGGATGACCATAGAAGATCCCGCTTGGATGAAGACTTCAATCGGATGGAAGACCTCTTCTGCCCCGCTTGGATGAAGACTTCAGCCGGATCATGGACCTCTTCAGCTCCCGGCTTGGATGATGACTTCAGCCGGATCATGGACCTCTTCAGCCCCCCGCTTGGGCTTGGATCAGGACATCGGAGGAGCTCTTCTGGATCGATCGGTGAACCTGGTATGGTGAAGATAAGGTAGGAAGATCTTCAGGGGCTTAGTGTTAGGTTTATTTAAGGGGGGTTTGGGTTAGATTAGGGGTATGTGGGTGGTGGGTTGTAATGTTGGGGGGGGGTATTGTATGTTTTTTTTTACAGGCAAAAGAGCTGAACTTCTTGGTGCATGCCCCGCAAAGGGCCCTGTTCAGGGCTGGTAAGGTAAAAGAGCTTTGAACTTTAGTAATTTAGAATAGGGTAGGGCATTTTTTTTATTTTGGGGGGCTTTGTTATTTTATTAGGGGGCTTAGAGTAGGTGTAATTAGTTTAAAATTGTTGTAATATTTTTCTTATGTTTGTAAATATTTTTATTTTTTTGTAACTTAGTTCTTTTTTATTTTTTGTACTTTAGATAGTTTATTTCATTGTAGTTATTTGTAGGTATTGTATTTAATTTATTTATTGATAGTGTAGTGTTAGGTTTAATTGTAGATAATTATAGGTATTTTATTTAATTAATTTATTGATAGTGTAGTGGTAGGTTTAATTGTAACTTAGGTTAGGATTTATTTTACAGGTAAATTTGTAATTATTTTAACTATTTTAGCTATTAAATAGTTCTTAACTATTAAATAGCTATTGTACCTGGTTAAAATAATTACAAAGTTGCCTGTAAAATAAATATTAATCCTAAAATAGCTACAATGTAATTATTATTTATATTGTAGCTATATTAGGATTTATTTTACAGGTAAGTATTTATCTTTAAATAGGAATAATTTATTTAATAAGAGTTAATTAATTTCGTTAGATTAAAATTATATTTAACTTAGGGGGGTGTTAGTGTTAGGGTTACACTTAGCTTTAGGGGTTAATACATTTATTAGAATAGCGGTGAGCTCCGGTCGGCAGATTAGGGGTTAATAATTGAAGTTAGGTGTCGGCGATGTTAGGGAGGGCAGATTAGGGGTTAATACTATTTATTATAGGGTTAGTGAGGCGGATTAGGGGTTAATAACTTTATTATAGTAGCGCTCAGGTCCGCTCGGCAGATTAGGGGTTAATAAGTGTAGGCAGGTGGAGGCGACGTTGTGGGGGGCAGATTAGGGGTTAATAAATATAATATAGGGGTCGGCGATGTTAGGGCAGCAGATTAGGGGTACATAGGGATTATGTAAGTAGCGGCGGTTTACGGAGCGGCAGATTAGGGGTTAATAATAATATGCAGGGGTCAGCGATAGCGGGGGCGGCAGAATAGGGGTTAATAAGTGTAAGGTTAGGGGTGTTTAGACTCGGGGTACATGTTAGGGTGTTAGGTGCAGACTTAGGAAGTGTTTCCCCATAGGAAACAATGGGGCTGCGTTAGGAGCTGAACGCTGCTTTTTTGCAGGTGTTAGGTTTTTTTTCAGCTCAAACAGCCCCATTGTTTCCTATGGGGGAATCGTGCACGAGCACGTTTTTGAGGCTGGCCGCTTGCGTAAGCAACTCTGGTATCGAGAGTTGAAGCTGCGTTAAAAATGCTCTACGCTCCTTTTTTGGAGCCTAACGCAGCCTTTATGTGGACTCTCAATACCAGAGTTATTTTTATGGTGCGGCCAGAAAAAAGCCGGCGTTAGCTTTTCGGGTCCTTACCGACAAAACTCTAAATCTAGCCGTTTGTGAGCTGTGTTTTCAGCAGCTTGTCCTTTTAATATTTGTTGAATAAACTTGGACATTTTAAATGAAGCATTGTGCAGGCTGATTCTATGAACCTCTCTACTAGAATTTCCCTACACAGCCGTGCACCTTCAAGTCCGGGAGTCAGATAATATTGTAATCCCTCTGCAAGATCTCTCTCAATTAGTGGATTGCAGTCACCTAAGTGAGGGTTTGGAGCACCTTGGCGTTGTTCGGACGGGACGAAACAAGCTGTGGAGGAACAAGCAGATAAAACGCATTGGCGGATCTGGGTGCTTTAGCTGTATCTATCAAGGAAACATGCAATCCCTCGATGTCAAGGAGGTGAGCGTTTTGGCTACCGGGTGAGTTTTGGCCTTTTGAGGTGCTGTGGACCACGGCTCTTCGGAGGGCTCTCTTCATGCCAGGACGTCGACTAAGTTCTTACCCTTGACTTGGGACATTTCCTTTACAGCAGTTCACTATTGACCACACAGCAAACGAACTCCCTACCTCACGAATAACGGTACTAGATACCTATTTCAGAATACTTTAGGTCCTATGTGCCAGCGTTAGGACACTTGCTAATTTGAGCACAGGCTTTTGGGGTATCTTCTTTAACTTGTTCATATATATATATATATATATATATATATATATATATATATATATATATATATATATATATATATATAAAGCACTCACCGGGTCTTCAACAATAAAGTTTCAATTTATTTAAACTTATCAGTACTGATAAGTTTAAATAAATACAAATTTTATTGTTGAAGACCCAGTGAGTGCTTTCTATTTTGTTTACTGCACCATGGGCAGCTGAGAAGGAAGAAAGTGTGTGCAGAGCCCTATGGAAAAAAATTAGAGGGAACTGTCAGGAGGGTCAGTTCATGACCACCGTAGACTTGAAAGCATACCTTTGCGTTCCAATCCACAAAGATCATTTTCAGTTCTTTCAGTTTGTCTTGCTGGACTATCATTATCAGTTCGTAGCTCTTCCCTTTGGTCTAGCTACTGCCCCAAGGATTTTTGCGAAGGTGCTGGGAGCCCTTTTAGCAGTAGCCAGAGTGCAGGGGATTGCTGCGGCTCCTTACCTGGACGATATCTTAGTTCAGGCACCATCTTTCCCTTTAGCAAGCTCTCACACATACACACTACTGTGTCTCTTTGGATCCCATGGGTGGAAGATAAATTTGGGCAACAGCTTGCTGGTCCCCAATACCAGGGTGTGCTTCCTAGGAACGATTATAGACTCAATGTCCATGAAGATCTTCTTGACAGATCAGCATGGAGCCAAATTTCTCACTTCCTGTCAGTTGTTACAGACCACTGGTCGGCCCTTGGTGGCTCAATGTATGGAAGTTGTTGGTCTCATGGTAGCAGCCATGAATATTATTCCTTTTGCTCGTTTCCATCTCAGACCTCTACAACTATGTATGCTCAGACAGTGAAACGTCGATCATACCGATTTGTCTCAGCGGATCATTCTGAATCAAACTACCAGAGATTCTCTTTCTTATGTGCTTTCTGAGACAGCCTTGGGAGATTTTAACAGATGTCAGTCTTCTAGGCTGGGGAGCGGTGTGGGGTCCCTTGAAGGCTGAGGGGCTCTGGTCGGCGGAGGAGTCGACCCTGCCCATCAACATTCTGGAACTAAGCGCCATCTACAATGCTTTAATAGCGTGGCCTCAACTTTGTTTTGTCCGATTAATCAGATTTTAGTCGGACACCATTACCTCAGTAGCTTACATAAATTGTCAGCCTCGCACCAGCCTCGGGGGACCACAGGACTTGCTGGGATAAGTGTTTTCTGTTCAGGTCGGTGAGGGGTTTGACCAGGGTGCTATAGTTGGGGACAAACTTATGGTAGTACCCCACAGTGCCAAGAAAGGCTAGGACTTGTGTCTTGGTTTTGGGGGTTGGCCAGTTAACGACGGCCTTAATCTTGGCCGGCTCTGGCCTCTGCTTTCCGCAACCCACTCGGTGTCCAAGGTACTGGACCTCCGACCTCTGTACTTTGCACTTGTCTGGCTTCAGAGTCAGACCCGCAGCCCTGATGTGGTCCAAGATGGTACCTAGGTGAACCAAGTGTTCCTCCCAGGTATCGCTGTAGATCGCTATGTCATCCAGATCTGCACAGGCATAATCCTGAACGCCATCAAGGAGGTGATCTACCATCCTCTGCAACATCACCGGAGCATTCTTCATCCCAAATGGTATGACCTTAAACTGGTACATGCCGAATGGGGTGATGAATGCCGACTCTAGAGGAATCTGCCAAAAACTTTTGCAGAGAACTAATGTCCTCAGAAAGTTACCTCACTTGGGGCATAGGATAGGCGTCGGTCATGGCCCGGTCATTAAGCCTATGGTAGTCTACACAGAAGTGGGTTGTGCCATCCCACTTGAGGACAAGCACTACCGGGGATGTCCAGGGACTGTTGGATGGCTCTAACTCCTGTATCAAGCATCTCCCTAATTTCACTGCGCTTGTCTTCCCTAACGGACTCTGGGACCTGGTACGCCAGCTGCCACAAGGGCGCCTGTCCCAGGGTCTCCATCCAGTGCACCACTACCGTGGTATGCTCAGGGTCCATGGAAAACATGTCCTGTCGGCTCTCTAGCACCTGCCTGACTTGCTCCTGCTGTACAGTCCCTATCCACTCATCTACACTTATGTCCCCTACACCTGCCGGCTCCCTACTCCACCCGGGCAGCTCCGGCATGGGAAGACTCTCCAAGTCCTCCATGGCTGGAGCACATATGGTGGCTACCTCCTCTTGCCTCTCCTGGTACGCCTTCAGCATGTTCACATATAAAGTCTGGCAGACTCATTCATCTGAACATTTGGCTACCAGGTAGGTAGTATCACAAAGCTGTTCTACTACTCCATAGGGTACCTGCCAAGTGGCCTGCAGCTTATCTGTCTTGGTAGGTTTTAGGGCAAGGACCTTCTGCCCTACTTCCAGGGTGCAGATGTGAGCGGTCGTACCACCGCTTCTGCCTACCCTTGGTGATCTGAAGGTTCTCCCGCACTGTGGCGGCAAGGTCCTTCAGTCGGTCCTTGAACTCTAGGACATATTGTACAATGAAGGGTCCCTCCTCCCCAATCGACACTTTCTAGTGGGATCTAAGCAGGTCTAGGTGCCCCCTCACACTCTGGCCATATAATAGTTCAAAGGGAGAAAATCCGGTAGATTCCTGTGGCACCTCCCAGTAAATGAACAGGAGGTGCGGCAGGTATCTCTCCCAGTCCTTGTGAGAGACAGAGAATGTCCGAAGCAGCTGCTTCAGTGTCCCATTGAACCTCTTGCATAACCCGTTAGTCTGGGGGTGGTATGGGGAGCTTGGCAGGGGTTTTATCCCGCAAAGCCTCCATAGCTGCTGGGTGAGCTCAGCAGTAAACAGAGTCCCTTGGTCCGAGATAATCTCCCAGGGGAAACCCACTCTGGCAAAGATCCGGAGCAGGGCATCAGCTACGGTCTCTGCCTGGATGTTGGCCAGGGGATTACCACTGCGTAGCATAGTCTACTACTGTTAGTATATATCTCTTTCCTGAGAGGCTGGGACAGTGCAATGGTCTGATGATGTCAACAGCTATCCTGCTGAACGGTTCGTCAATGGTAGGGAGGGGATGCAGGGAAGCTTTGGAGTGGTCACCTGTCTTCCCTACTCTCTGACAGATGTCACAGGTACAGCAGTACTGTCTGACATCTCCCATAATCCCGGGGCCATAAAAAGGTCTGGATAAATCAGTGGTGGGTCATAGTAATCCCTAGATGTCCTGCCAGGGGAATATTGTGCCCTATGCATAGTACGTTGTACCGATACTTTTGCTGTACCACCAACTGTTGCTTGGGCGTCTACCTGCTCCCACCACCCTCTATAACCCAGTACAGGAGTCCTCTGTCCCACTCAAAGTGGTCCCCTCCTAACCCACCTGGGTCTGTCCCCGTCCGGGCATGGTAGGGGGCTAACGTTTGGTCACTTAATGTCTCCTGGACAAATTCGAAGGGTAATCTGTCTGGGTAGTAGTCAGTGGGGGTGGCTTACCTGGGTCTTATTCTGGAGTGCCTCAGCATGAAGCCTGGCTTGTTGGTGGGTGGTAACCGGAGGTAAGATGTCTCAAGTCATTCCCTAGCAGAACTAACTCCGCTAAGTGGCACAAGAGCATCTTACCCCCAGCAACACGAACTGTAACCGATTTCCTGTTCTGGTCCAAACTGATGACCAGGTGTGGCTGGACAAGAGTAATGGTGGCTCCGCTGTCCCTTAAGCCTTGGGCCTGCCAGCCGTTAATCCACACTGGCTGGCGATGATGCAGATGATTGTTGCCCGCTGCCGCTTGTACCGGGTCTACCTCATGCAAGACCACAAATTCCTCTTCGCCTAAGTGGCGGGGTCAGTGGGGCTCTCTGACTCCAAGCAGTGGGCTGCTGCTCTGGAAATACCAGCTGGTGCTCTGGTCCAGTTGGTAGGGAGCAGATTATTCCGGCAATTGGACCTTACATGACCCATCTGATCACACCCGTAGCACCGGATTCCCCTGTTCCAGGGCAGACTGGGGCCAGAAGAGCGGGGTTCAGCTGGTGCAGCAGAAGGGTACCGATGTGTAACGGCTATGGGGATAGGATCACAACTGCAGACAGGTTATTTTGTATCACCAAGCAATTGGGCTATTAGTTTGCATAGACTATACAGCTTTAAGTGTATTTGTTGTATATAAATTATCAATGTTGCAGGGCAAAAGCTTTTGTTGCGACTTAACAACTTTGTCCCCAGAAGAGCTTATTGAAACAATTTATAATGCTTCCTTGTTAATGTAACTGTAGCCAGTCTGAATCCCAGATTCAAAAGGTGAAAGGTGAACTTGCTAACTGCAATGCTTAGGAAATCAGAAATTACAGATGGCGTCAGAACAGAGAGGAAGGGGTTAAGCAAAACCCTGAGTCCGTGGATAGTGGAGCGGCTGCGTATAGCCCTTATCCGTATCGCTCCTGCAGCTCTCAGAGGCGATGACTGGCAGATGATTTTAGGAATGAAGAATCTGCTTATAATTCTTACCGGTTTTTATCCACTCAAACCAGACAGAGCGTGTGAGAGGATCTTTAGTGCTTAAGAGTCGACACAGCGGTGAGTCCATAGATCCTAAAAACTACCGCTCCATCTCTCTTCTCCCCTTTCCAGCCAAAGTAATCGAGAAGGCCATCAACGCACAACTTGTTGACCACATCGAGACCAACCACATCTTGGACCCCTCCCAATCCGGTTTCAGGAGCAATCACAGCACCGAGACCACCCTCCTCGCTGCCACAGATGACATCCGCACCCTGCTCGACCAAGGAGAGACTGCTGCGCTCATTCTTCTAGACCTCTCAGCCGCATTCGACACTGTAGCCCACAGCACCCTCCTGACGCGCCTACACGATGCTGGCATCCGCAATAAGGCCCTGGAATGGATCACCTCCTTCCTCAGCGGTAGAACCCAGAAAGTCAGACTCCCACCCTTCTCCTCCAATCCCACAGCAATCAGCTGCGGCGTACCCCAAGGCTCTTCTCTTAGCCCCACCCTCTTCAACATCTACATGGCCCCCCTTGCTGCCATTGTCTGACAACCTCAACATCGTCTCCTACGCTGACGATACCCAGTTAATCATCTCACTCACCCGAGACCCCGCCACCGCCAAGAAAAATGTCCACGAAGGACTTACAGCAAAAACCACCTGGATGAACAACAACCGTCTCAAACTCAACACTGACAAGACCGAAATCCTCCTCCTCGGACCCCCCAAATCTGCATGGGATGACTCCTGGTGGCCCACAGCCCTCGGACACCCTCCAACTCCAACACACCATGCACGAAATCTAGGCGTCATCCTCGACTCATCACTTTCCATGGACCGCCAAGTCAACGCCGTCTCTTCGACTTGTTTTCACATACTCCACCTACTGTGAAAAATCTTCAAGTGGATCCACACTGAAACTAGAAAATCTGTCACCCACGCCCTCGCCAGTAGTCGACTGGACTACGGCAATGCACTCTACGCCGGGTCCACCATCAAGCTCCAGAAATTACTCCAACGCATCCAGAACACCTCGGCCAGACTCATCCTCAACATCCCTCGCCAAAACCACATCACCGAACACCTAAGGAACCTACACTGGCTCCCCGTCAACAAGAGAATCACCTTCAAGCTCCTAACCCATGCATTCAAGGCCCTCCACAACATCGGTCCTGAATACATCAACCACTGTGTCAATTTCTACACCCCCTCCAGACAACTCCGCTCTGCCGACCAAGCACTCGCAGTCATCCCCCGCATCAAGAAAAAAACAGCTGGAGGAAAATCCTTCTCCTATATGGCAGCAAGGTCATGGAACTCCCTCCCGCTGCACCTCAGACAATCCACCTCCCTTACAAACTTCAGGAAGGACCTCAAGACCTGGCTTTTTGACTGAATCGTCTTCCCTTAGCCCCCCTCTTCCCCCCCCCCCCCATAGCGCCTTGAGACCCTCACGGGTGATTAGTTTGCGCTTTACAAGTACCCAATAGATAGATAGTCTGTTGTTTCGTAACGTTTGCGGTGCAGAGGAGGAGGAGTCCGGAATGCCTTGACAGAGTCACAAACGGCTGTGAAGTCTGGGAACTCTGTGTAGCGGAAATGCTCCGGAATCAACCGCTGGTGTTTTCAGCTTCTGGCTCAGATGCCTAGTGTAGGCAGCACAAATTCAGATAGTGAGTAGAGAGGGCAGGTTACGGAACTCCTCTGTTTAAGCCCCAAAAGATGAAGTAAGTAGCCGGAATCTGTAGATCCGCTAAGTATCACACAAGATTTGTAATCCAAGGGAGCAGGTTTCACACAAAACAGCAAGATATCCAGCACTGCTGCTAGATACAGCTTGTAGGTGCAATAACTAAGCACCTGTTTGTTGTCAGCTGATGACTTAAATACAGTTGAGGCTGGAGAACCATGTGACAGTAAGGAAGGAAGGAAAAGATGGAACGGATTCCTTACAGATGCCCCCCTTCAAGCAAGCCGATCCTTGGCTTGATGTTTGGGTCTATGAGGGTAACGTCTATGGATGCGAGAGACAAGTCTATGAGCATTTATATGAGTATATGGCTCCCAAGTGTCATCTTCAGGAAAGTAGCTCTTCCAGCGTATTAGATACTGTAGTTCACCATTGTGTAGTCTGGAATCCAGAAGGTCCTGGACCTCGTATGAGTCGGAGTCTAAGAGTACCGGTGCCGGTGGGAGGATAGGTTTTAAAGATGAATCGTTGGAGGCTGGTTTAAGGAGTGATACGTGGAAGGTAGGATGAATAGGCAGAGAATAGGGAAGATCAAGCATGACCGCATTTGAGTTGATGATGCGAGAGATGGTGAAAGGTCCAATAAAAAGTCCTGCTAGTTTTTTACTGGGTACAGGCACTTTGATGTTTTTCGTAGACAGCCAAACCTTATTGCCAATAGCATAAGGTGGTGAGGGTCTTCTACGTAGGTTGTAGTATTTCTTCTGTACAGCTGAAGCATGTTGGATATTCTTACGCAGAAACTGATAATTCTCAGCTAGAAATTGTAGTAAGTCATCAACACAGGGAGAGTTTGGTGTCTCCGAGTTTTGTAATGAGAAGTTAGGGTGATAAGCATAATTGGCATAAAAATGAGAGAGATTGGTTGAAGTATTTATGGAGTTGTTGTAAGTGAATTCCGCCATGTATAAGTATTGTGACACTCAGTTTGATGATAGGAGCAGTAACAGCGTAAGTACTGCTCAAGCCATTGATTTAACCTCTCAGTTTGGCCATTGTTTTGTGGGTGGAATGCTGTGCTTAGGCGGTGATCGATTTGTAGCTGATGAGAGAGACTTTTCCAGAACCTGGAGGTAAACTGTGTACCCCTATCTGTTGTCACAATAGAAGGGAGTCCATGGTAACGGACAATTGAATTCAAGAACAGTTGTGCTGTTTCAGTGGATGTGGGCAGCTTATGCAATGGAACAAAATGAGCCATCTTTGTGAAGATATCAGTAACAACTAAAATGGTGTTTTGTCCAGAGCTCACAGGTAGTTCCACTATAAAGTCCATGCCAAGATGAACCCAAGGTCTTTCGGGGATATCTATTGGTATGAGATGCCCATAAGGCTTATTTTTTTCCCGTTTGGAAGTAATACAGATGGTGCAGTTTTGGATGTAATCCTTAATGGTGGTTTCCATATTTGGCCACCAATAGTTCCTAGCAAGTAGATCTTTTGTTTTCTTGATACCTGGATGACCTAGAAGTGGGGGGTCGTGATGTTGTTTGATTAAACCATTCCTAAGGTGTTCAGGTATGTATAGATTGGTACCATGGTAGTACAGGTTGTTGTTATAGGACACTCGATGATAGGGTATCTGGTTATCAGTTTGTAAGGCTGCTTGAATCTGTCTCTTGAAGGTAGGCATCAGTCCGAGGAATCTTTCTGGAGGTATGATCGAAGTAGGTTCTTGAGCGTTTGGGGGGTCTTGGATCCTTCCTTGACAGCGCATCTGCCTTTCCATTCTTGGATCCAGGCCTGTATATAATCTGGTAATTGAACCTGCTGAAGTACAGGCTCCATCGGACCCGCCTGCCTGAAAGAGTTTTGTTTTTTTGAAGGAATTCTAGGTTGCGGTGGTCAGTGTATATGATGATTAGTAGGATAGTGCCTTCCAACAAATGTCTCCAATGTTCGAATGCGCGTTTAATGGCTAGGAATTCTTTTTCTCCTATTGAGTAATTCATCTCTGGTGGAGACATTATTTTAGAGTAGAATGCCACAGGGTGAAGTGGTTGGGTTAAGCTTTTCCTTTGAGAGAGAACAGCTCCAAGAGCATAATCTGAGGAATCCACTTCCAAAATGAACTGAAGGGTAGGATCAGGGAACTGTAGAATCGGAGCAGAGGAGAAAGAACTCTTCAAGGAGTCAAAAGCTTCAGTCGCCTTGTTATTCCACTAGAAAGGTATACAGGAGCTGGTGAGTCTGGTGAGTGGTTTAGCTATTTTTGAGAAGTTTTTGATAAACTTCCTATAGTAATTGCTAAACCCGAGGAAACGTAACTCCTTCTTGTTCATAGGTTGTGGCCACTGTCTTACTGATTCTATCTTGTTTTCCTGCATCTGGATGCCTCTAGGGCCAATGAAGTAACCAAGGAAATCTATTTCTTTGGTATGGAAGACACACTTCTCGAGCTTCGCATAAAGCCGATGGACTTGGAGTCTGGAGAGTACCCAACTTACATGTTTAACATGTTCCTCATGAGTGTTTGAGTACACTAAGATGTTGTCTAGGTACACAACAACACAGGTATTAAGCAGGTCATGGAAAATATCATTGATAAAATATTGAAAGGTGGCGGGAGCATTAGTCAACCCGAATGGCATAACCAGATATTCGAAAAGGCCATACCTTGTCCTAAAGGCGGTCAGCCACTCATCTCCTTTTCTAATACGGACCAGGTTGTAGGCCCCTCTCAAATCCAACTTTGTGAAGATTTTCGCATGATGGAGGCGTTCGATGAGTTTGGGGATGAGTGGTAAGGGGTACCTGTTTTTAATTGTTATCTTGTTTAATTCCCTGAAGTCGATAATAGGACGAAGGGAGTTATCTTTGTTCTTAACAAAGAAAAATCCGGCAGCTGCTGGGGAAACTGAGGTGCGGATAAACCCTTTTTTGAAGTTCTCATCCAAATAGGTCTTTAAATGGTCAAGCTCGGGTTGACACAAAGGGTAGAGATGTCCATAAGGGGGTGTTGTACCGGGTTTAAGGTCAATAGGGCAGTCATATGATCGATGAGGAGGTAAACTATCCGCGTTCTTTTTACTAAATACTTCTGTGAATTTTTTGTAGACTTCTGATATACAGGTTTGTTCGGTAGGTTGTTCCGTAATCTGCAGCAAGGCAGCATGGTTTGAACAGGTTTGACGGCAATAAGGCGATTCAAACTTCAACTCCAAAGAACTCCAGTTAATTACCGGTTCGTGTAATCAAAGCCACTGTAACCCTAGAACAATGGGGAAAAGAGGTGACATAATGATGTCGAAGGTAATATATTCTTGGTGTGATTCAGGGGTTGTTACGAGAATGGGTATAGTGTGATGTGTGATAGGACCAGAGGAAATTTCAGAACCATCCACAACACAAATAGAAATAGGACACAGCTTTTTAATGAGTGGTATTTTATTGTTTGACACAATAACCTTATCAATATAATTTCCTTGTGTGCCGGTATCAATTATGGCCTCTCTCGTCGTGCAATTGCAGTCCCACTGTAAAGAGAGAGTTAAAGTACAGTAAACTGGTTTATCATGCACAATCAAAGATGTCAAAATAGAGAAGGACTTACTGTTTCTGTTCTTACGCAGGGAAGGGCACTCACGGATTGAGTGGGATGGAGTTCCACAATACATACACATGCCTTTAGACTTCCTTCTGAACCTTTCTTCTGAGGTTAAGGGTCCACGAATGAAACCGATCACCATGGCCTCCGAACTACTAGATGGTGAAGGTGGTGGTACTGAGACATGTGTAGGGTGGACTGGTCTATTGTATGTAGATTCACCATTTTGGCGTTCAGACTTCCTCTCCCAGAGTCTCCTATCTATATGCATAGCCTCATTAGGGCTTCCAAAGTGTCTGGAAGATCAGTACGGGCAAGTTCGTCTTTAACTGAATCTGAGAGACCAAGGCGGAATTGATTCCTCAAGGCGATGGTGTTCCATTGAGAATCTATAGCATGTTGTTTAAACTCTGTTATGTAGATTTCAACGGGACGGTTACCTTGTTTCAATTTTCTCATTTTGCTTTCAGCAGTGAGTTGCAAGTTTGTGTCAGAGTACAGTTCATCCATGACAGCAAGGAAGGATTGTAGAGAGGATAGTACAGGGCTGTTAGATTCATACAGGGCGTCCGCCCAGATGCGGGGTTCACCCCTAAGGTATGTAATCATCGTTAAGACCTTAATCCTATCATTTGGGTAGGTGAATGGTTTCAGATTGAAAGTTAAGAGACATGCATTTCTGAATTGGCAGTATAGGTTTCTGTCACCGTTGAACACTTCAGGTGGTGGTATCTGTGGTTCTGCTGGGGTTTCCCTAGGAAGTGGTTTGCCAGGAATATTGTCTTTAATAACCTTCCTTAGGGTCTCATGCTCTACCTTTAAATCCCTTAGACATTGACTAAGTTCAAGGGCAGATCTAGTAGTGTCATAGGGCGGAGCCAGCTACCCAGATAGCCCATATAATACTAATGTGCGTAAGGGGTCTCCCCATAGTAAATTTACCGCAGATAGGGGGCGCTCAAAAAAAAACTAAGGTCCCTAGGAAGGGCCAAGATACATCTAATAAGGTATATGACACCCCTAAAATAATTAATTTCTTAAGTGGTGCAGTGCCTAAATTTTCCAACAAGGGAACCAATTCTATAATTGACCACTTAGAGGCCTTTGAAAATGCTTTATCCATAATGAATATTACTAGTGAGCAGTCACAAATTGAATTTCTGCCCTGGGTATATGAGTATAAACATCACATCAAGTTCTTTGCTTCACTAAATGATATGAATATTCATTCCTGGAGTGAAACAAACCGACAGTGCAAAAAGGAGTTTGGGCAATATCGCACTAAAACAACTGCAAAAATAGCTGTGTACAGTTTAAAATGTAGTGCCAATCAAAGCCCTATAGAATTCCTTTCTGTACTAAAAAGTGCGTACAGTATGGCCGAAGACTACCCCATATTTGAAAGCTCAGAATTTGTGAATTTATTTTACGAAGCATTGCCCGCACAAATCAAACTTAATTTGACTAGATTTTGATGAAAACTGCTCATTGGGCTGACTGATCAAAGAGAGTTCAAAGTTATACTCTATTCAGCAGTCCAGTGAACAGGGGGTTAAAAGGGAACCACAGCCCAGCCCCAAAATTGTGGCAGAAACTAGGGTGTCACCTAGCCCCCTCAATTTGGAGTCTAAAACGAAAACTTATGCAGAGGTGGCCCGAGAAAACAGGTCTTCCCCACAAAGTTTTAACTCTTCCCCTCCCCCATCATGGGCCGAGGTGCAGAGAGATTATATTCAAAATGGGGGGCATACCCAGACAAATAGTTATCCCAGTAAAAATGAATACCAAAAGTGGAGAAAATACTTTCAGGGTAACCAGACACCCCAAGTAAATAGTGCTCCCCAAGATATTAACGCTGAACAAGTTGAACCCCAAAGAAAACTATGATTCTAAGGGATCCCAAGGATCCAGGAATCAGTACCCTGGGATATCAAAAAATCGGTCCATGGGTAAAAAGAGCTTGTATATTAGGCCATCTTAGTACACAGTTAAGTCAATTATGTACACTATTTACTAATATGAGTCAAGCTCTGACGGCTCTGAACCCTAATAATACTTTTTTAGGGGTACAGCCAGTGGCCAACAGTCATAAATACTCCAGTATTACCTGAGAGAGAGGGGAGAGATATACCAAACGAAATTATAGATGTTAATAATGGTACTAATCATGTTCTCTCCCTACAGACCAGGAATGGACTATTTCGCTGTGATGACGAGCAACATCAGCCTGGAAGCTCTAACAAACCTCTTCTTTTGCAGTTGTCCCCTAACCTTATTCCCACAGATGCAGTACACAGGAACCCTGTCAGCCCTATTATAGAGGAAAAGACTGGTAACAATGAACATTCTTCTGCATCAGGTAAAGTGGTTGATACAGGTAAAACGTGGCAATGGCCACAATTGTGTAAACATGCAAATGTTATGTGTGAAATGGTAGAAACTACAGGGAGATATTATGTTTTAGCTGAGCTCCAGTATTCAGTCTCCAACCCTATAATGGGATTAATTGATACTGGATCTCAGGCAACTATTTTATCCCACAGGTGCTACACACAGGTACTACCCACAAACTTAAACTAAAGGAATTTGATGGTTCACTAATAGGTGTTGGGGGGCGATTCTCTCAGTTTGGGGTACGGCATGGTTAAAGCTAAAGCTGAGGAACAGGGTAATAAGACACCCTGTCATTATAGTGGATCTGCCAACTGATCGTTTAATAATTGGTAGTGATCTCCAGAAACGGTTAAGCACCATAATTGATTAAATAATGTAATTTTGTCACAAGTAAAAGGGCCTATTAATTATGAGCGGTCCGGCATATCTCGCACCACACATAACTGTCACATGGTGGAAGAGAAGCCAGATGCTGTGGAGATTCATTTAAGGAATAACTCTGTACCTGAAATCACTATCCTACAAACGGATAATCAGATTCCCCTAAGTGACTCTGATGGTAATACTTTTAAAATTTCACCTGGAAAGATAGCTAATATTTTCTTAGGTAGCGATGTATTAACCATATCTCTCCACAAGAGGGGGATCCTAAATTCCCTAAAGGGGAGATCATTCTCAATTCCTCGTAGAAATTGAGAAAGTTAAAGATGATCTATTTATCCTTATGCAAGTGCATGACCTTGGGAAAACCAAGTATGCCAAATTGAGCTTAAAACAGGAAGCTAGCTATATAAGTGAAGGCTTATTAGCGCAGATCACTGAGTCTAAAGTGATTAAATATCTTTCTCCCCAAGATCTCTTGGTCTATGACCTAGATGACAAGTGTGAAAGCTATAGCATCACAGCTAAATGTTTATTAACTATCTCCATAGGAAATAAATCAGCGAAGCACCTGTTTTTAGTTTTAAATACTCCCCATAATCAAATATATATTGGAAATGATCTCTTACATAGATATGCCATATAAATAGATTTGATTAACTCTTGCTTCTGGAGCAGGTTAAAGGGGGACCCTGAAGTATTAGATGAAAATGCAGCCCTGAACTCAAACCAGCAAATGCCATATGCTGTGAATATACAGTTGTCTAACAATGTTGTAATCCCTGCTGGGGCTGACAAATTCCTCTTATCCTTACAGGTAAAAAGAGGTCAGAAATTAAAAACTTCTGAAACATTAATATGCATCTCCCATAGAATGAAGAATCTGGGTATAACAATGACCGATACTCCTATGGTAAATATTTGAACTATTCCAATACATGTTATTGTACATAACATGACCCCACAGGATATCACCTTGTCCAAGGGAACTACCATAGGATATGCTCTAGAATCCAGTTACTACACTTTTGGATTCCAGAATAACGTAATTGGGCTAATACCTGAAGGATACTTAACTGAAGAACAGTTAATAGAACAATCCTTTGCATCTATGCCAGAAGGATTGTTTACAATTCAGTCTATTTATCCCTTCAGCTCAGAGGAAGGCATCTATAAAATTGAAGAAGCCTCCCTAGTATTTGATCAGCCGATCAAAGCGCAAGAATACTCCAATTCTCTTGCAGAAATCATAAGGAACTTGGAAGAAAGAGGTATTATCAGACAGGTGCACAGCTCTTCACAGCCCAATGGACAATGGCGTTTGTGTGCTGACTTAAGACAGCTAAACAAACAAGTGTACATGTCTGGCTGGCCTGTACCATATATTGACCAGTGCCTAGCACAGATGCAGGGATCCAAAATATTCACTGCCATTGATTGTGCACAGGGATATTGGACCATAAAGGTACATGAGGAAGACCAGTATAAGCTTGCATTCTCTTTCCAAAAGGTCCAATATGCATTCCAGAGACTCCCGTTTGGATACATAAATTCAGGACATGAATTTGCTGTATTCAAGCATAAGACTATGCCTGATGCACTGGAAAGGGGGACTTTATCTTATGTTGATGATGTTTTAATCAAAAGCACAGACTTTGAAAAACACATCGCAGAGCTTAAACACGTCCTCAGCCAACTTAAAAGGGCAGGTGTCAAATTATCCCTACAAAAAGCTCAATGGTGCCGCACTTGTGTAAACTTCTTGGGATGATGAAGTTACTTTTGAAGGGTTAAATCCTCAGAAGAAAAAGGTGGAAGCTCTAATAAATTCTAAGAACCCAACTAACTTAAAGGAATTCAGATCATTCCTGGGTATGACAAATTATTCTTGCAAATTTATTGATAATTATGCAGAATTAGCTAAACCACTACTACTACTTCTAAAGAAGGATGTGAAATGGCACTGGAGTGAGGTTCAAGAGACAGCCATCAGAGAGCTGAAGAGAAAACTCACTCAAGCACCTTGCTTAGCATACCCTGAAGGGGGGTAAACCTTTCTACTTAGAGACAGGTTACACAGATATAAGTGCTGTTTTGTACCAAAACCATGATAATGTAAGTAAAGTCATTGCTTATGCGAGTAAAACTTTATCCCCAGTAGAAATTAAATTTAGTGATTGCGAAAAAGCCCTCTTATCTACTGTATGGGCTCTACAAAATTTCTGCAGCTATATACAGGGCGACAAAATTATTGTAGAGACAACCCTCCAGTCTTTGCTATATCTGCAAAGTGAGAGAATAAGAGATGGGAACCTGTCCAATAGCTGCATAACAGCTTGGACTCTTTCCTTACAAGACTGGCCTTTAGAAATTTGCTACAAGCAAAACAAAAGGAATCCAGTCGCACAGGAGCTTGCTGAGCTCCACGACTGTACTGCTAAGGATCATGGGGAAGAGCTATTAGAAGATGATTTCCTGGAGGAACAATTGCTTTCCCCGTATAAAATATACAATGAGGACCATTGTCAAACATTACCTTGGGTATATGTTGATGGTTGTTCTTACCATGCCACTATTGATAATAAGCGCAGATTAGTCGCCGGCATTG
Organism: Bombina bombina; assembly: GCF_027579735.1. Lineage (NCBI taxonomy): Eukaryota > Metazoa > Chordata > Amphibia > Anura > Bombinatoridae > Bombina > Bombina bombina. Next base: position 4,856,587 of record NC_069500.1, read on the forward strand.
GTATAACTTGGTTCAATGTTGAAACCTACAGAAATATTTGGGAATCCATTTGCCCAAGATCCAGTCAAGTTGCAGAACTAACTGCTGTTCTAAAAACCATTGAGATGGCTATTGAACAAGGTATTCATTTATTTGTGATCATTACTGACTCAAATGATGTGCGTGACGGTTTTGTTGAATACCTGCCATCTTGGAAAAGATATGGCATGCAAAAAACTAACAACAAACCATTCAAACATGACAAGTTGTTCTGCGAGATTGATAATCTAGTGGTGTCCATAGATTTAACCATATACTGGAAAAAGACCAAGGGTCATTCCAGGATTCTAGGTCCTGATATGGAAGGCAATGATCTTGCGGATTCATTAGCCAAACAAGGAGCCATAACTGGAGAACTCCTTAATATCGACCACTTAATGGGTGCAATTCAGGTAGAAGCCATTACCAGAAACCAGGCTAAACAACAAAATGACTAACCTTGTACAATGGAGTCAGGATTCTCCTTGTGAGGACCTGATTACTAGTCTAAAAGAAGACCCCATTATAGGTATCTTCTATAAACATATACAAGATCCTGAAAACAACCCCATCTCAAGAGAGGACGGTATTAGCAAGGAAGATCTTAGAATCCTAATGAAGTCCAGATCACAATTCAAGTTACAAGATGGTTTGTTAATTAGAACCTCCAAAACTGGCATCCAGCAATGGGTGGTACCTACCCATTTCAGAGGACTCATGCTTCAACATGCCCATGATGCTCCCACATCACATATGAAATATTGCGTGATTATGCCTTTTGACCGCATACGTTGAAGGATGTTCAAACCTACTGTCAAGGTTGTTCAATCTGTCCACAGTTCCAGCCCACTGCGCCAACGCATAGAGCTCCATTGCAGAAAAGGGGGATGGTAATGCCATGGTCAGATATCCAAATTAATTTTATTGGTCGAGTAATTAGGTCATCAAGAGGTAACCGATACATGTTAACAGTGACATGCCTATTCACTAAATGGGTAGAGTGCGTCAGTGCACCTAACAATAGTGCTGATACATGCGCAGCATTGCTCATCAACCACGTGTTTTCCTGATTTGGTTTACCCCAGAGAATCGAATCCGATCGGGGAAGGGCAGCTAGCACTAAGCTGGGGATGCAGGTGGTTTTAGTCAGAAGCATGTTAGCGTTAGATGGATCAGAAAGAGAGGGATGAAGTGGGGTGAGTTAGCTTCCATGGTTACCAGTTCCTTACATTAAACTCCCTCCTTGACCCATTGCAATCTGGATTTCGCACCCATCACTCCACAGAGACAGCAATTGTTAGGCTTACCAATGACCTACTTACAGCAAAATCCAAAGGCCACTTCTCTCTGCTTATCCTCCTTGATCTGTCTGTAGCCTTTGATACTGTCGACCACCCTCTTTTGCTCCAAACTCTCCAATACTTCGGCATTTGTGACACAGCCCTCTCATGGTTCTCTTCCTACCTGTCTAACTATACCTTTAGTGTAGCCTTCTCTGGGTCTTCCTCTGCCCCGTCACCACTTTCTGTTGGGGTATCGCAAGGCTCTGTCCACAGAACCCTTTTCTCCTCAATCTACACATCATCCTTAGGTTCCTTAATAAAGTCCCACGGGTTTCAATATCATTTGTATGCTGACGACACCAAAATCTACCTCTCTGCACCAGACCTATCTCTTTCCTTGCTAACCCTTGTCACTAACTGTCTTTCTCACATCTCTTCCTGGATGTCATCTCACTACCTTAAGCTAAATCTCTCCAAAACTGAGCTCCTTATTTTCCCTCCTTCTTCTAAAATCTCCACCCCCCCCATCTCTCTATAACTGTCGACAACTCCATTACCCCTACACCGCATGCCCGATGTCTTGGGGTCACATTTGACTCAGATATTTCTTTCACTCCTTACATTCAGTTCTTGGCTAAACCCTGCTGCTTCCACGTTTAAAAACATTAGACATTTCCTTACACAAGACACAACTAAGATACTAATCCACTCATTCATCCTTTACTACCTCGACTACTGCAACACCGTCCTCTCTGGTCTCCCTAGCTGCCTCCTAGCTCCTTTACAATCCATAATGAATGCCTCTGCTAGACTCTTCCTTACACATGTTGCTCTTCATCTGCTGCACCTCTCTGCCATTCCCTTCACTGGCTTCCTCTTGCCTCCAGGATTAAACACAAAATTCTGACTCTGACATACAAAGCCCTCAACTGCACTGCTCCCCCCTACATCTCAGACCTTGTCTCCAGATACTCTCCCTCCCATCCCCTTCGCTCTGCTCATGATCTACTACTCTCCTCCTCTCTTGTTACCTCCTCACACTCCCATTTACAGGACTTCTCCAGACTGGTTCCCATCTTGTGGAACTCTCTGCCTCGCTCCACAAGAATCTACCTGTTACGGTTACCCTTAGTCTCGCTGAGAGATGGACCGCTTAGTAGCCTGGATTCCTATTGCTGAAGAGGGGAGAAGCTGCTTTCCATAGTATTCTATATGAGTCTCGCAAATGTAGAATAATCCCCCTTAGCTGTAGTACAGCTAGGATACCCTTCTGCCCACAAAAACGAGTCAACGCTGCGATTGAGGGACAACCAAGAACTGAGGACTGGGATGCCCAGCCTGCTTTTTATTTAGGTTACATGCACACAGGGCACTCCCAGGGGGGGAAGCATAAAATCCCCCATCACACATTTAGACAAAGCCCTTGGACAGGCCACCGCAGATAACAAGTACACACAAGAAAACAATTGAGTCCTTCTTATCACCTAGCAGTGAATGCTTATCACAAACTTAATTACAGTACACAATATGCTAGGAAACCTGCCTCAGAAAATAGTTTTCTCAAAACTGAACAGAGTTAACCCTTTATGAAATGATACTTGTTACAGTTTTCTTGGAGCCCTTCTTAGGCGCTGGCTTGGCTGGTTCAGGCATTGCTGCTGGGAAATAAGTTTCTTCACAACAAAATAACTAATGCTTCTGTAACAGTGCTCCCTTTCTGTGGAACACTCTGGCAGACACGGTCTGACCCCTTTTCGGGGCAGACTAAGGCTGTCCAGACCGCTGGTTATGCGGGGCTGAGGTCGGTTTGTCTGGACAACCCGTCGGCGTTGCCATTCTGTTTCCCAGGTCTGTAAGTAATGGTGAAATTGAAGGGTTGCAACGATAAACTCCAACGTAATAGCCTGCCATTATCTCCAGAGACCCGGTTCAGCCACACCAACGGGTTATGGTCGGTGACCAGAGTGAACTCCTGCCCATATAAATAGGGAGTCAATTTCTTTAATGCCCACACCAAAGCCAAACACTCCTTTTCGACCGCTGCATAGCTGACTTCGCGGGGCAGGAGCTTCCGGCTGATGTAGGCAACTGGATGCTCCCCTCCATCTTCGCCTACTTGGCTGAGGACGGCTCCCAGCCCGAACATGGAAGCATCTGTATGGACGATAAAACGTTTGTTAAGGGCTGGAGCCGCCAAGACAGGAGCGTTAATTAGAGCATTTTTGAGAGCCTGGAAAGCCGTTTCACAGTGGGGAGACCACAGGACCTGTCGAGGTAAGTTCTTCTTGGTCAAGTCAGTCAGGGGTTTGGCAAGTGTGCTGTAGTCTGGTACGAACCGTCTATAGTACCCTGCCGTGCCCAGGAAGGCTAGGACCTGAGTCTTAGTGATGGGGGTGGGCCAATTGGCGACAGCTTCTATCTTGGCCGGCTCTGGTCGCTGCTTTCCACACCCCACCCGGTGACCCAGGTACTGTACCTCGGCCATCCCAAAGTGGCATTTTTCTGGCTTCAGAGTCAGGCCAGCAGCCCGGATCTGATCCAGAACCATTCCTATGTGAGCTAAGTGGTCCTCCCATGACTCACTGTGGATCGCTATGTCGTCCAGGTAGGCGCAAGCAAAACTCTGGAAGCCATCCAGGAGCCTATCCACCAAGCGCTGGAATGTAGCTGGGGCATTCTTCATCCCAAACGGCATTACCCTAAACTGATATAAGCCGAATGGGGTGACGAATGCCGACTTGGGGATAGCCTCCGGGGCCAGGGGAATCTGCCAGTAACCTTTGCAGAGGTCAATAGTGGTCAGGTAATTTCCCCTGGCTATACGATCGAGTAGCTCGTCTACCCTGGGCATAGGGTAAGCGTCCGTCACGGTCTTTTCATTAAGCCTCCGATAGTCTACGCAGAACCGGGTGGTCCCATCTTTCTTGGGCACCAAGACAACTGGGGAGGCCCAGGGACTATCGGAGGGCTCAATTACCCTGAGTTGGAGCATCTCATCGATCTCCTTCTTCATTCCTATCCTAACTGCTTCGGGGATTCGGTACGGAGCCTGGCGCAAGGGAGCTTGTCCCGGAGTATCTACCTGGTGGGTGGTTAAAGTAGTGTACCCTGGCTTCGGGGAGAAGGTGAGGTGTTTGGACTGTAGGAGTTGGTTGAGCTGCTCCCTTTCAGTGGGGCTAAGTCGGTCTCCTATCTGAACCTGAGCCACTATACCTGTGGGGAGACTCTTTTCTAATAGGTCTGGAATGGGTAGACTGTCGGGGCCTTCCTGAGGGGAACAACATACGGCCATCACGTTCTCTGGTCGCTCAAAATATTCCTTGAGCATGTTTACATGGAATGTCTTTCTAAGATTGTTGTCGTGGCAGCTAGCTATCACATAAGTGGTGTCTCCCCTTTTCTCTACGATCTGGTAGGGGCCCTGCCAGGACGCCTGCAATTTGTCTGTCTTCACCGGCTTAAGTACTAACACCTTTTGTCCTATGGTAAAGATTCTCTTTCGGGCCCCCCGATCGTACCATACTTTCTGTCTTCTCTGGGCCGACTGGAGATTAGCCCGCACAGATTTGGCTAATTGCTCCATTCGGTCCCTGAGTTCCAGCACGTATGGCACAATGGGGACACCGTCAGTCTCCATCTCTCCCTCCCAGTGCTCCCGGATCAGGTTTAGGGGTCCCCGTACCTTTCTTCCGTAGAGCAACTCGAAGGGAGAGAACCCTGTCGTTTCCTGGGGCACCTCCCGATAAGCAAAAAGGAGGTGCGGCAGGAAGCGTTCCCAGTCTCGGTATTCCTGAGTGAACGTCTTGAGCATTTGCTTGAGGGTCCCATTGAACCTCTCACACAGCCCGTTCGTCTGGGGGTGGTATGGGGAGCTCAGGAGGGACTTAATTTTGCAAACCTGCCAGAGTTGTTGGGTCAATTCAGCCGTAAATTGGGTGCCTCGGTCGGATAGGATTTCTTTTGGAAATCCTACCCGGGAGAACACCTGTACTAGTGCATTCGCTACCGTATCCGCTTGTATGTTGGATAGGGCGACAGCCTCTGGGTACCTGGTAGCGTAGTCCACTACGGTAAGAATGTAGCGCTTACCGGAGGGACTAGGGGTAGCCAGTGGTCCCACTAGGTCAATAGCAACCCGGCTGAAGGGTTCCTCTACAATGGGCATATTTACTAGATGGGCTTTAGGGTGATCGCCTCGCCTTCCTACTCGTTGACACACATCGCAGGTGTTACAGTAAGTTCTAACGTCAGCGTGTACCCCTGGCCAAAAGAACGTGTGAGTAATGCGGTGTAGGGTACGGGTTACAGCTAGGTGGCCTGCTAAGGGGATGTCGTGGCCTATCTTGAGGATTTCTTGACGGTATTTGTGGGGCACTACCAGCTGTCGCCTACGCTGTCCCCTTTTCTCTGTCCAGCGGTATAGTTTCCCTTTTTCCCATAAGAATGTTTCATTATCTGCCCCGCCCCCTCCGGTCTCTGCTCGTTCCCGGTACTTTTGTAAGGTCGGGTCAGTCTTAGACTCTGTCTCGAAAGCATCTGGGGTGTCCCAGGGTATGGGGCCTAACATGTCAGGCAAGGTCGGGGTAGGTCTTACCTGTGTCTCCCGCACTGGTGAGAGTTCTCGCTCCGTCCGGGCTTGGGCCCGTGTAGTCACTGGGTCCGCCTCGTTGTTGCATACTGGAGCATAGGCAGAAGTCATGGGGCCCAAATCATTGCCCAGTAGTACTTCGGCAGGTAAATTATCCATTATGCCCACGTTCACAGCCCCCTTTCCCGCTCCCCAATCAAGATGCACTTTAGCTGTTGGAATTTTGTACACATCCCCCCCCGCCACTCTAACGGCCACAGTCTGTCCAGATCGCTTGTGCTCCGGCACCAAATGACTCTGTACCAGCGTGATAGTAGCCCCTGTGTCTCTCAATCCCTCGGTAGATCGCCCCTCGAGCCATACCTTCTGCCGATGGTGCTGGCGGTTATCTGAGGCAGCATATACAGGGTCCGCCTCGTGAAGCGGCCCCAAATATTCCTCCATAGGGGCCTCTTGGTTAACACAGAGGGTCCGGGCCGGACGATATGCCCCAGAGGGGTAATTGTAATTCCTGGGTGTCTGGTGCGTATTAAGGGGGCAGCTAGCCATGAAATGCCCTGGTTGTTTGCATCGGTGGCAAGTCGGTCTGGGACGCTCAGAGCTGTTATTGGGTGGTCCTGAGTGTCGGGCGGGCCCTGCGGGCACCGGGGCTCGGAATTCAGCACGAGGGGGTGCACGGTAAACCTCTCTGGGTTCGTGAAGACGGGAGTCATAATGTTCATCGGCCAATTTGGCTGCTTCTTCTAAGGTAGAAGGTCGCCTGTCTCGCAGCCATTCCTTCCCTTGCTGTTCCATGCCATTATAAAAATGTTCTAAGAGAAACAATTGTAAAATTTCCTCACCAGTCACCGCTTTACTTCCGCTCATCCAGTGATTTGCCGCTCTCCGCATTCGGTGCGCCCATTCCATATGGGTATCGTTAGGCTTCTTTTTCGTGCCCCGAAACTGTCGGCGATACGCGTCCGGAGTTACTGCGTACTGTCGCAACAGTGTCTCCTTAACTAGCTCATACTGTGTCACTTCCTCAGCACCCAGAGTACGAAAGGCTTCCAGGGCTCGCCCGGATAGTTTCCCAGACAATATCGTGGGCCACTCCCTGTTGGGAATCTGGTGCAGGGCACATTGCCTTTCGAAGTCCGCCAAATATTCATCAATCCCTGTCTCGCTCTCTAGGAAGGGTCGAAATGCCGCATAGGGTATCTTGGGCCTCCCAGCATTTTCGACAGGGATGATTACCTGCGGGGCTTCAGCATTGCGGTGTGCGTTCGCTAGGTTGAGTTCGTGGGCTCGAGTCTCTCGTATATCCTTGTCCGCTTCCGCCATCAACTGCTGTACCAATTCCATGGAGGGGTTCGGCCCGTACAGTGAGAGCCTCTCCCGAACAATCCTGGTTTTTTCGTCACTAATCGTGGTCGGTGTTTCCGCCATTGTGAAGCTCTGATCCAGTTCGGTCAATTCTGCGATCAGCTCTCTCCTCGGCCGGTTGCTGGCATACCCCCCTCTGCTTTCAAGTAAATCCTTTAGGGTTGTACGCTTCAATTTTTCGTAAGCGCTCTCCATCCGTTCTGTACCTCTCCTAGGAAATCCAGGAAAAATCCCACCGCTGCCGCCAAATGTTACGGTTACCCTTAGTCTCGCTGAGAGATGGACCGCTTAGTAGCCTGGATTCCTATTGCTGAAGAGGGGAGAAGCTGCTTTCCATAGTATTCTATATGAGTCTCGCAAATGTAGAATAATCCCCCTTAGCTGTAGTACAGCTAGGATACCCTTCTGCCCACAAAAACGAGTCAACGCTGCGATTGAGGGACAACCAAGAACTGAGGACTGGGATGCCCAGCCTGCTTTTTATTTAGGTTACATGCACACAGGGCACTCCCAGGGGGGGAAGCATAAAATCCCCCATCACACATTTAGACAAAGCCCTTGGACAGGCCACCGCAGATAACAAGTACACACAAGAAAACAATTGAGTCCTTCTTATCACCTAGCAGTGAATGCTTATCACAAACTTAATTACAGTACACAATATGCTAGGAAACCTGCCTCAGAAAATAGTTTTCTCAAAACTGAACAGAGTTAACCCTTTATGAAATGATACTTGTTACAGTTTTCTTGGAGCCCTTCTTAGGCGCTGGCTTGGCTGGTTCAGGCATTGCTGCTGGGAAATAAGTTTCTTCACAACAAAATAACTAATGCTTCTGTAACACTACCCTAGTTTTGAAAGCTTCAAGCGCTCCCTAAAGACTCTACTGTATCTAACTGAATTAAACCAACCAACTGAAATGAGATCCTGTCAGGGTTTTTTCCCTACTTTGTTTGCCATATGCTTCTGGCAGCCATTTTACTCACCTCTCTTGCTGACTCTGGTTCATACTGTGTGATGCTGCTCATTTCCTGCACTTCCTTTTATGGCCAAACTGGTGTACATCATCAGTGTGAGACAGGATGCAGTCTCAGAATTGTGATGTCATCACTTATTATTTAAAGTGCCTCTGTTCAGTATATTTTGCCCTTGCGTTGTCTCAGACCTGTTTGTGAGAGTTCCTGTGTATTACCTGGCTGTCTGACGTCCTTCCTGGTTCCTGATCCCTGGCTTGTTCCTGACTCTGCTGTTTTCCTTGTTCCTGATTCCAGCTCATCTGACTATTCGCTTTGGCTCCTGAGTTGGCTCGTCTGACTACCAGCTCTGGTTTTGATTCCTGGCTTGTTATTTGTTTTGTGGACTTTTTATTATTTTTTGCTATTAATAAAGGTGTGATTATTTTTGCACTTCTCGTCTCAGTCTGATTCCTGGCACCCTGACAGACCCATGTCTGAGGTGGCAAACCCGTTCACATTTGGTGTGGCAGGTCAAAGATAAACCCCACCAACAAAAAGAGGTCTGTTTCTGTCATCTCCCAACATGACCTTACCTGCATCAAATACACGACTGTGCGCCTGAAGTCTGATAAAAATATGTTGTATCCCCCTCTTTCCTAAAAAACTCTTCTGTTATTTGCAGCTGCTCCCTTACCGTATCTTCAATATCTTTCAGTACTTTCCCAACTGCTTGGTTTACGTTTTATAATCTGTGCACTAGTGGTTGCTAATTCCCACTAGTGCACAGATTACTGGTGCATATGCCTACATGTCATGCACATAGTCTTGCTCTGGTTATAAATCTGACTTTATGGTTCCTACTTCTCACTAGTGCACAGATTACTGGTGCATATGCCTACATGTCATGCACATAGTCTTGTTCTGGTTATAAATCTGACTTTATGGTTCCTACTTCTCACTAGTGCACAGATTATAGGTGCATACGCCTACATGTCATGCACATAGTCTTGTTCTGGTTATAAATCTGACTTTATGGTTCCTACTTCCCTCTAGTGCACTGATTATAGGTGCATACGCCTACATGTCATGCACATAGTCTTGTTCTGGTTATAAATCTGACTTTATGGTTCCTACTTCCCTCTAGTGCACAGATTATAGGTGCATACGCCTACATGTCATGCACATAGTCTTGTTCTGGTTATAAATCTGACTTTATGGTTCCTACTTCTCACTAGTGCGCAGATTATAGGTGCATACGCCTACATGTCATGCACATAGTCTTGTTCTGGTTATAAATCTGACTTTATGGTTCCTACTTCCCTCTAGTGCATAGATTACTGGTGCATATGCCTACATGTCATGCACATAGTCTTGTTCTGGTTATAAATCTGACTTTATGGTTCCTACTTCTCACTAGTGCGCAGATTATAGGTGCATACGCCTACATGTCATGCACATAGTCTTGTTCTGGTTATAAATCTGACTTTATGGTTCCTACTTCCCTCTAGTGCACAGATTATAGGTGCATACACCTACATGTCATGCACATAGTCTTGTTCTGGTTATAAATCTGACTTTATGGTTCCTACTTCCCTCTAGTGCACAGATTATAGGTGCATATGCCTACATGTCATGCACATAGTCTTGCTCTGGTTATAAATCTGACTTTATGGTTCCTACTTCTCACTAGTGCGCAGATTATAGGTGCATATGCCTACATGTCATGCACGTGGTCTTGTTCTGGTTATAAATCTGACTTTATGGTTCCTACTTCCCTCTAGTGCGCAGATTACGGGTGCATATGCCTACATGTCATGCACATAGTCTTGTTCTGGTTATAAATCTGACTTTATGGTTCCTACTTCCCTCTAGTGCGCAGATTACGGGTGCATATGCCTACATGTCATGCACATAGTCTTGTTCTGGTTATAAATCTGACTTTATGGTTCCTACTTCCTTCTAGTGTGCAGATTACTGGTGCATACGCCTACATGTCATGCACATAGTCTTGTTCTAATTATAAATCTGACTTTATGGTTCCTACTTCCCTCTAGTGCACAGATTATAGGTGCATACGCCTACATGTCATGCGCATAGTCTTGTTCTGGTTATAAATCTGACTTTATGGTTCCTACTTCCCTCTAGTGCGCAGATTATAGGTGCATACGCCTACATGTCATGCACCTAGTCTTGTTCTGGTTATAAATCTGACTTTATGGTTCCTACTTCCCTCTAGTGCACAGATTATAGGTGCATACGCCTACATGTCATGCACATAGTCTTGCTCTGGTTATAAATCTGACTTTATGGTTCCTACTTCCCTCTAGTGCACAGATTATAGGTGCATATGCCTACATGTCATGAACATATTGTTTTTCTGGTTATAAATCTGACTTTATGGTTCCTACTTCCCATTAGTGCGCAGATTACTGGTGCATATGCCTACATGTCATGCGCATAGTCTTGTTCTGGTTATAAATCTGACTTTATGGTTCCTACTTCCCACTAGTGCACAGAATATAGGTGCATACGCCTACATGTCATGCACATAGTCTTGTTCTGGTTATAAATCTGACTTTATGGTTCCTACTTCCCACTAGTGCACAGAATATAGGTGCATACGCCTACATGTCATGCACATAGTCTTGTTCTGGTTATAAATCTGACTTTATGGTTCCTACTTCCCTCTAGTGTGCAGATTACTGGTGCATACCCCTACATGTCATGCACATAGTCTTGTTCTGGGTATAAATCTGACTTTATGGTTCCTACTTCTCACTAGTGTGCAGATTACTGGTGCATACGCCTACATGTCATGCACATAGTCTTGCTCTGGTTATAAATCTGACTTTATGGTTCCTACTTCCCTCTAGTGTGCAGATTACTGGTGTATACGCCTACATGTCATGCACATAGTCTTGCTCTGGTTATAAATCTGATCTTATGGTTCCTACTTCTCACTAGTGCACAGATTATAGGTGCATAGGCCTACACGTCATGCACATAGTCTTGCTCTGGTTATAAATCTGACTTTATGGTTCCTACTTCCCTGTAGTGCACAGATTACTGGTGCATACGCCTACATGTCATGCACATAGTCTTGTTCTGGTTATAAATCTGACTTTATGGTTCCTACTTCCCACTAGTGCACAGATTACTGGTGCATACGCCTACATGTCATGCACATAGTCTTGTTCTGGTTATAAATATGACTTTATGGTTCCTACTTCCCACTAGTGCACAGATTACTGGTGCATACGCCTACATGTCATGCACATAGTCTTGTTCTGGTTATAAATCTGACTTTATGGTTCCTACTTCCCACTAGTGCACAGATTATAGGTGCATACGCCTACATGTCATGCACATAGTCTTGTTCTGGTTATAAATCTGACTTTATGGTTCTTACTTCCCATTAGTGCGCAGATTATAGGTGCATACGCCTACATGTCATGCACATAGTCTTGTTCTGTTTATAAATCTGACTTTATGGTTCCTACTTCCCTCTAGTGTACAGATTACTGGTGCATACCCCTACATGTCATGCACATAGTCTTGTTCTGGTTATAAATCTGACTTTATGGTTCTTACTTCACATTAGTGCGCAGATTATAGGTGCATACGCCTACATGTCATGCACATAGTCTTGTTCTGTTTATAAATCTGACTTTATGGTTCCTACTTCCCTCTAGTGTACAGATTACTGGTGCATACGCCTACATGTCATGCACATAGTCTTGTTCTGGTTATAAATCTGACTTTATGGTTCCTACTTCCCTCTAGTGTACAGATTACTGGTGCATACGCCTACATGTCATTCACATAGTCTTGTTCTGGTTATAAATCTGACTTTATGGTTCCTACTTCCCACTAGTGCGCAGATTATAGGTGCATATGCCTACATGTCATGCACATAGTCTTGTTCTGGTTATAGATCTGATTTTATGGTTCCTACTTCCCTCTAGGGCACAGATTACTGGTGCATACGCCTACATGTCATGCACATAGTCTTGTTCTGGTTATAAATCTGACTTTATGGTTCCTACTTCCCTCTAGTGCACAGATTATAGGTGCATATGCCTACATGTCATGCACATAGTCTTGTTCTGGTTATAGATCTGACTTTATGGTTCCTACTTCCCTCTAGGGCACAGATTACTGGTGCATACGCCTACATGTCATGCACATAGTCTTGTTCTGGTTATAAATCTAACTTTATGGTTCCTACTTCCTCTAGTGCACAGATTATAGGTGCATACACCTACATGTCATGCACATAGTCTTGTTCTGGTTATAAATCTGACTTTATGGTTCCTACTTCCCACTAGTGCGCAGATTACTGGTGCATACGCCTACATGTCATGCACATAGTCTTGCTCTGGTTATAAATCTGACTTTATGGTTCCTACTTCCTCTAGTGCACAGATTACTGGTGCATACGCCTACATGTCATGCACATAGTCTTGTTCTGGTTATAAATCTGACTTTATGGTTCCTACTTCTCTCTAGTGGGCAGATTACTGGTGCATACGCCTACATGTTATGCACATCGTCTTGTTCTGGTTATAAATCTGACTTTATGGTTCCTACTTCCCTCTAGTGCACAGATTATAGGTGCATACGCCTACATGTCATGCACATAGTCTTGTTCTGGTTATAAATCTGACTTTATGGTTCCTACTTCCCTCTAGTGCACAGATTATAGGTGCATATGCCTACATGTCATGCACATAGTCTTGTTCTGGTTATAAATCTGACTTTATGGTTCCTACTTCCCTCTAGTGTGCAGATTATAGGTGCATACGCCTACATGTCATGCACGTAGTCTTGCTCTGGTTATAAATCTGACTTTATGGTTCCTACTTCTCACTAGTGCGCAGATTATAGGTGCATACGCCTACATGTCATGCACATAGTCTTGCTCTGGTTATAAATCTGACTTTATGGTTCCTACTTCTCACTAGTGCGCAGATTATAGGTGCATACGCCTACATGTCATGCACGTGGTCTTGCTCTGGTTATAAATCTGACTTTATGGTTCCTACTTCCCTCTAGTGTGCAGATTATAGGTGCATACGCCTACATGTCATGCACGTGGTCTTGTTCTGGTTATCAATCTGACTTTATGATTCCTACTTCCCTCTAGTGCGCAGATTATAGGTGCATACGCCTACATGTCATGCACATAGTCTTGTTCTGGTTATAAATCTGACTTTATGGTTCCTACTTCTCACTAGTGCGCAGATTATAGGTGCATACGCCTACATGTCATGCACATAGTCTTGTTCTGGTTATAAATCTGAATTTATGGTTCCTACTTCTCACTAGTGTGCAGATTACTGGTGCATACGCCTACATGTCATGCACATAGACTTGCTCTGGTTATAAATCTGACTTTATGGTTCCTACATCCCACTAGTGTGCAGATTATAGGTGCATACGCCTACATGTCATGCACATAGTCTTGTTCTGGTTATAAATCTGACTTTATGGTTCCTACTTCGCACTAGTGCACAGAATATAGGTGCATACGCCTACATGTCATGCACATAGTCTTGTTCTGGTTATAAATCTGACTTTATGGTTCCTACTTCCCACTAGTGCACAGAATATAGGTGCATACGCCTACATGTCATGCACATAGTCTTGTTCTGGTTATAAATCTGACTTTATGGTTCCTACTTCCCTCTAGTGTGCAGATTACTGGTGCATACCCCTACATGTCATGCACATAGTCTTGTTCTGGTTATAAATCTGACTTTATGGTTCCTACTTCTCACTAGTGTGCAGATTACTGGTGCATACGCCTACATGTCATGCACATAGTCTTGCTCTGGTTATAAATCTGACTTTATGGTTCCTACTTCCCTCTAGTGTGCAGATTACTGGTGCATACGCCTACATGTCATGCACATAGTCTTGCTCTGGTTATAAATCTGATCTTATGGTTCCTACTTCTCACTAGTGCACAGATTATAGGTGCATAGGCCTACACGTCATGCACATAGTCTTGCTCTGGTTATAAATCTGACTTTATGGTTCCTACTTCCCTGTAGTGCACAGATTACTGGTGCATACGCCTACATGTCATGCACATAGTCTTGTTCTGGTTATAAATCTGACTTTATGGTTCCTACTTCCCACTAGTGCACAGATTACTGGTGCATACGCCTACATGTCATGCACATAGTCTTGTTCTGGTTATAAATATGACTTTATGGTTCCTACTTCCCACTAGTGCACAGATTACTGGTGCATACGCCTACATGTCATGCACATAGTCTTGTTCTGGTTATAAATCTGACTTTATGGTTCCTACTTCCCACTAGTGCACAGATTACTGGTGCATACGCCTACATGTCATGCACATAGTCTTGTTCTGGTTATAAATCTGACTTTATGGTTCTTACTTCCCATTAGTGCGCAGATTATAGGTGCATACGCCTACATGTCATGCACATAGTCTTGTTCTGTTTATAAATCTGACTTTATGGTTCCTACTTCCCTCTAGTGTACAGATTACTGGTGCATACCCCTACATGTCATGCACATAGTCTTGTTCTGGTTATAAATCTGACTTTATGGTTCTTACTTCCCATTAGTGCGCAGATTATAGGTGCATACGCCTACATGTCATGCACATAGTCTTGTTCTGTTTATAAATCTGACTTTATGGTTCCTACTTCCCTCTAGTGTACAGATTACTGGTGCATACGCCTACATGTCATGCACATAGTCTTGTTCTGGTTATAAATCTGACTTTATGGTTCCTACTTCCCTCTAGTGTGCAGATTATAGGTGCATATGCCTACATGTCATGCACATAGTCTTGTTCTGGTTATAGATCTGACTTTATGGTTCCTACTTCCCTCTAGGGCACAGATTACTGGTGCATACGCCTACATGTCATGCACATAGTCTTGTTCTGGTTATAAATCTGACTTTATGTTTCCTACTTCCCTCTAGTGCACAGATTATAGGTGCATATGCCTACATGTCATGCACATAGTCTTGTTCTGGTTATAGATCTGATTTTATAGTTCCTACTTCCCTCTAGGGCACAGATTACTGGTGCATACGCCTACATGTCATGCACATAGTCTTGTTCTGGTTATAAATCTAACTTTATGGTTCCTACTTTCCTCTAGTGCACAGATTATAGGTGCATACACCTACATGTCATGCACATAGTCTTGTTCTGGTTATAAATCTGACTTTATGGTTCCTACTTCCCACTAGTGCGCAGATTACTGGTGCATACGCCTACATGTCATGCACATAGTGTTGCTCTGGTTATAAATCTGACTTTATGGTTCCTACTTCCTCTAGTGCACAGATTACTGGTGCATACGCCTACATGTCATGCACATAGTCTTGTTCTGGTTATAAATCTGACTTTATGGTTCCTACTTCTCTCTAGTGGGCAGATTACTGGTGCATACGCCTACATGTTATGCACATCGTCTTGTTCTGGTTATAAATCTGACTTTATGGTTCCTACTTCCCTCTAGTGCACAGATTATAGGTGCATACGCCTACATGTCATGCACATAGTCTTGTTCTGGTTATAAATCTGACTTTATGGTTCCTACTTCCCTCTAGTGCACAGATTATAGGTGCATATGCCTACATGTCATGCACATAGTCTTGTTCTGGTTATAAATCTGACTTTATGGTTCCTACTTCCCTCTAGTGTGCAGATTATAGGTGCATACGCCTACATGTCATGCACATAGTCTTGCTCTGGTTATAAATCTGACTTTATGGTTCCTACTTCTCACTAGTGCGCAGATTATAGGTGCATACGCCTACATGTCATGCACATAGTCTTGCTCTGGTTATAAATCTGACTTTATGGTTCCTACTTCTCACTAGTGCGCAGATTATAGGTGCATACGCCTACATGTCATGCACGTGGTCTTGCTCTGGTTATAAATCTGACTTTATGGTTCCTACTTCCCTCTAGTGTGCAGATTATAGGTGCATACGCCTACATGTCATGCACGTGGTCTTGTTCTGGTTATCAATCTGACTTTATGATTCCTACTTCCCTCTAGTGCACAGATTATAGGTGCATACGCCTACATGTCATGCACATAGTCTTGTTCTGGTTATAAATCTGACTTTATGGTTCCTACTTCTCACTAGTGCGCAGATTATAGGTGCATACGCCTACATGTCATGCACATAGTCTTGTTCTGGTTATAAATCTGACTTTATGGTTCCTACTTCTCACTAGTGTGCAGATTACTGGTGCATACGCCTACATGTCATGCACATAGTCTTGCTCTGGTTATAAATCTGACTTTATGGTTCCTACTTCCCACTAGTGTGCAGATTATAGGTGCATACGCCTACATGTCATGCACATAGTCTTGTTCTGGTTATAAATCTGTCTTTATGGTTCCTACTTCTCATTAGTGCACAGATTATAGGTGCATATGCCTACATGTCATGCGCATAGTCTTGTTCTGGTTATAAATCTGACTTTATGGTTCCTACTTCCCTCTAGTGCACAGATTACTGGTGCATACGCCTACATGTCATGCACATAGTCTTGCTCTGGTTATAAATCTGACTTTATGGTTCCTACATCCCACTAGTGCGCAGATTATAGGTGCATACGCCTACATGTCATGCACATAGTCTTGTTCTGGTTATAAATCTGACTTTATGGTTCCTACTTCCCTCTAGTGCACAGATTACTGGTGCATACACCTACATGTCATGCACATAGTCTTGTTCTGGTTATAAATCTGACTTTATGGTTCCTACTTCCCTCTAGTGTGCAGATTATAGGTGCATACGCCTACATGTCATGCACATAGTCTTGTTCTGGTTATAAATCTGACTTTATGGTTCCTACTTCCCTCTAGTGCACAGATTACTGGTGCATACGCCTACATGTCATGCACATAGTCTTGCTCTGGTTATAAATCTGACTTTATGGTTCCTACTTCCCACTAGTGCGCAGATTATAGGTGCATACGCCTACATGTCATGCACATAGTCTTGTTCTGGTTATAAATCTGACTTTATGGTTCCTACTTCCCTCTAGTGCACTGATTATAGGTGCATACGCCTACATGTCATGCACATAGTCTTGCTCTGGTTATAAAACTGACTTTATGGTTCCTACTTCTCACTAGTGCACAGATTACTGGTGCATATGCCTACATGTCATGCACATAGTCTTGCTCTGGTTATAAATCTGACTTTATGGTTCCTACTTCTCACTAGTGTGCAGATTACTGGTGCATACGCCTACATGTCATGCACATAGTCTTGCTCTGGTTATAAATCTGACTTTATGGTTCCTACTTCCCACTAGTGTGCAGATTACGGGTGCATATGCCTACATTTCATGCACATAGTCTTGTTCTGGTTATAAATCTGACTTTATGGTTCCTACTTCTCTCTAGTGCACAGATTATAGGTGCATACGCCTACATGTCATGCGCATAGTCTTGTTCTGGTTATAAATCTGACTTTATGGTTCCTACTTCTCACTAGTGCACAGATTACTGGTGCATACGCCTACATGTCATGCACATAGTCTTGTTCTGGTTATAAATCTGACTTTATGGTTCCTACTTCCCTCTAGTGTGCAGATTACTGGTGCATACGCCTACATGTCATGCACATAGTCTTGTTCTGGTTATAAATCTGACTTTATGGTTCCTACTTCCCTCTAGTGTGCAGATTACTGGTGCATACGCCTACATGTCATGCACATAGTCTTGTTCTGGTTATAAATCTGACTTTATGGTTCCTACTTCTCATTAGTGCACAGATTATAGGTGCATACGCCTACATGTCATGCACATAGTCTTGTTCTGGTTATAAATCTGACTTTATGGTTCCTACTTCTCATTAGTGCACAGATTATAGGTGCATACGCCTACATGTCATGCACATAGTCTTGTTCTGGTTATAAATCTGACTTTATGGTTCCTACTTCTCACTAGTGCGCAGATTATAGGTGCATACGCCTACATGTCATGCACATAGTCTTGCTCTGGTTATAAATCTGACTTTATGGTTCCTACTTCTCACTAGTGTGCAGATTATAGGTGCATATGCCTACATGTCATGCACATAGTCTTGTTCTGGTTATAAATCTGACTTTATGGTTCCTACTTCCCTCTAGTGCGCAGATTATAGGTGCATACGCCTACATGTCATGCACATAGTCTTGTTCTGGTTATAAATCTGACTTTATGGTTCCTACTTCCCTCTAGTGTGCAGATTATAGGTGCATACGCCTACATGTCATGTACATAGTCTTGTTCTGGTTATAAATCTGACTTTATGGTTCCTACTTCTCACTAGTGCACAGATTATAGGTGCATACGCCTACATGTCATGCACCTAGTCTTGTTCTGGTTATAAATCTGACTTTATGGTTCCTACTTCCCTCTAGTGTGCAGATTATAGGTGCATACGCCTACATGTCATGCACATAGTCTTGTTCTGGTTATAAATCTGACTTTATGGTTCCTACTTCCCTCTAGTGTGCAGATTATAGGTGCATACGCCTACATGTCATGCACATAGTCTTGCTCTGGTTATAAATCTGACTTTATGGTTCCTACTTCCCACTAGTGTACAGATTATAGGTGCATATGCCTACATGTCATGCACATAGTCTTGTTCTGGTTATAAATCTGACTTTATGGTTCCTACTTCTCTCTAGTGCGCAGATTATAGGTGCATACGCCTACATGTCATGCACATAGTCTTGTTCTGGTTATAAATCTGACTTTATGGTTCCTACTTCCCACTAGTGCGCAGATTATAGGTGCATACGCCTACATGTCATGCACATAGTCTTGCTCTGGTTATAAATCTGACTTTATGGTTCCTACTTCTCACTAGTGTGCAGATTATAGGTGCATACGCCTACATGTCATGCACATAGTCTTGTTCTGGTTATAAATCTGACTTTATGGTTCCTACTTCCCTCTAGTGCACAGATTACTGGTGCATACGCCTACATGTCATGCACATAGTCTTGTTCTGGTTATAAATCTGACTTTATGGTTCCTACTTCCCACTAGTGCACAGATTATAGGTGCATATGCCTACATGTCATGCACATAGTCTTGTTCTGGTTATAAATCTGACTTTATGGTTCCTACTTCCCTCTAGTGTACAGATTACTGGTGCATACACCTACATGTCATGCACCTAGTCTTGCTCTGGTTATAAATCTGACTTTATGGTTCCTACTTCCCTCTAGTGCACAGATTATAGGTGCATATGCCTACATGTCATGCACATAGTCTTGTTCTGGTTATAAATCTGACTTTATGGTTCCTACTTCCCACTAGTGTGCAGATTATAGGTGCATACGCCTACATGTCATGCGCATAGTCTTGCTCTGGTTATAAATCTGACTTTATGGTTCCTACTTCTCTCTAGTGCGCAGATTATAGGTGCATACGCCTACATGTCATGTACATAGTCTTGTTCTGGTTATAAATCTGACTTTATGGTTCCTACTTCCCACTAGTGCGCAGATTATAGGTGCATACGCCTACATGTCATGCACATAGTCTTGCTCTGGTTATAAATCTGACTTTATGGTTCCTACTTCTCACTAGTGTGCAGATTATAGGTGCATACGCCTACATGTCATGCACATAGTCTTGCTCTGGTTATAAATCTGACTTTATGGTTCCTACTTCCCTCTAGTGCGCAGATTATAGGTGCATACGCCTACATGTCATGCACATAGTCTTGTTCTGGTTATAAATCTGACTTTATGGTTCCTACTTCCCTCTAGTGCACAGATTACTGGTGCATACGCCTACATGTCATGCACATAGTCTTGTTCTGGTTATAAATCTGACTTTATGGTTCCTACTTCCCACTAGTGCACAGATTATAGGTGCATATGCCTACATGTCATGCACATAGTCTTGTTCTGGTTATAAATCTGACTTTATGGTTCCTACTTCCCACTAGTGTGCAGATTATAGGTGCATACGCCTACATGTCATGCGCATAGTCTTGCTCTGGTTATAAATCTGACTTTATGGTTCCTACTTCCCTCTAGTGCACAGATTATAGGTGCATACGCCTACATGTCATGCACATAGTCTTGTTCTGGTTATAAATCTGACTTTATGGTTCCTACTTCCCTCTAGTGTGCAGATTATAGGTGCATACGCCTACATGTCATGCACATAGTCTTGTTCTGGTTATAAATCTGACTTTATGGTTCCTACTTCCCTCTAGTGCGCAGATTATAGGTGCATACGCCTACATGTCATGCACATAGTCTTGCTCTGGTTATAAATCTGACTTTATGGTTCCTACTTCCCACTAGTGTGCAGATTACTGGTGCATACGCCTACATGTCATGCACGTAGTCTTGTTCTGGTTATAAATCTGACTTTATGGTTCCTACTTCCCTCTAGTGTGCAGATTACTGGTGCATACGCCTACATGTCATGCACATAGTCTTGCTCTGGTTATAAATCTGACTTTATGGTTCCTACTTCCCACTAGTGCGCAGATTACTGGTGCATATGCCTACATGTCATGCACATAGTCTTGCTCTGGTTATAAATCTGACTTTATGGTTCCTACTTCCCTCTAGTGTGCAGATTATAGGTGCATATGCCTACATGTCATGCACATAGTCTTGTTCTGGTTATAAATCTGACTTTATGGTTCCTACTTCCCACTAGTGCGCAGATTATAGGTGCATACGCCTACATGTCATGCACATAGTCTTGTTCTGGTTATAAATCTGACTTTATGGTTCCTACTTCCCTCTAGTGCGCAGATTATAGGTGCATATGCCTACATGTCATGCACGTAGTCTTGCTCTGGTTATAAATCTGACTTTATGGTTCCTACTTCCCTCTAGTGCACAGATTATAGGTGCATATGCCTACATGTCATGCACATAGTCTTGTTCTGGTTATAGATCTGACTTTATGGTTCCTACTTCCCTCTAGTGCACAGATTACTGGTGCATACGCCTACATGTCATGCACATAGTCTTGTTCTGGTTATAAATCTGACTTTATGGTTCCTACTTCCCTCTAGTGCACAGATTATAGGTGCATACGCCTACATGTCATGCACATAGTCTTGCTCTGGTTATAAATCTGACTTTATGGTTCCTACTTCCCTCTAGTGCGCAGATTATAGGTGCATACGCCTACATGTCATGCACATAGTCTTGTTCTGGTTATAAATCTGACTTTATGGTTCCTACTTCTCACTAGTGTGCAGATTATAGGTGCATATGCCTACATGTCATGCACATAGTCTTGTTCTGGTTATAAATCTGACTTTATGGTTCCTACTTCCCTCTAGTGCGCAGATTACTGGTGCATACGCCTACATGTCATGCACATAGTCTTGTTCTGGTTATAAATCTGACTTTATGGTTCCTACTTCTCTCTAGTGCGCAGATTACTGGTGCATACGCCTACATGTCATGCACATAGTCTTGTTCTGGTTATAAATCTGACTTTATGGTTCCTACTTCCCTCTAGTGCGCAGATTACTGGTGCATACGCCTACATGTCATGCACATAGTCTTGTTCTGGTTATAAATCTGACTTTATGGTTCCTACTTCTCTCTAGTGGGCAGATTACTGGTGCATACGCCTACATGTCATGCACATAGTCTTGCTCTGGTTATAAATCTGTCTTTATGGTTCCTACTTCTCATTAGTGCACAGATTATAGGTGCATACACCTACATGTCATGCACATAGTCTTGTTCTGGTTATAAATCTGACTTTATGGTTCCTACTTCTCACTAGTGCGCAGATTATAGGTGCATACGCCTACATGTCATGCGCATAGTCTTGCTCTGGTTATAAATCTGTCTTTATGGTTCCTACTTCTCATTAGTGCACAGATTATAGGTGCATATGCCTACATGTCATGCACATAGTCTTGCTCTGGTTATAAATCTGACTTTATGGTTCCTACTTCCCTCTAGTGCGCAGATTATAGGTGCATACGCCTACATGTCATGCACATAGTCTTGTTCTGATTATAAATCTGACTTTATGGTTCCTACTTCCTTCTAGTGCACAGATTACTGGTGCATACGCCTACATGTCATGCGCATAGTCTTGTTCTGGTTATAAATCTGACTTTATGGTTCCTACTTCCCTCTAGTGCATAGATTACTGGTGCATATGCCTACATGTCATGCACATAGTCTTGTTCTGGTTATAAATCTGACTTTATGGTTCCTACTTCTCACTAGTGTGCAGATTACTGGTGCATACGCCTACATGTCATGCACATAGTCTTGTTCTGGTTATAAATCTGACTTTATGGTTCCTACTTCCCACTAGTGCACAGATTATAGGTGCATACGCCTACATGTCATGCACATAGTCTTGTTCTGGTTATAAATCTGACTTTATGGTTCCTACTTCCCTCTAGTGCATAGATTACTGGTGCATATGCCTACATGTCATGCACATAGTCTTGTTCTGGTTATAAATCTGACTTTATGGTTCCTACTTCCTCTAGTGCACAGATTATAGGTGCATATGCCTACATGTCATGCACATAGTCTTGTTCTGGTTATAAATCTGACTTTATGGTTCCTACTTCTCACTAGTGCACAGATTATAGGTGCATATGCCTACATGTCATGCACATAGTCTTGTTCTGGTTATAAATCTGACTTTATGGTTCCTACTTCCCTCTAGTGTGCAGATTATAGGTGCATACGCCTACATGTCATGCACATAGTCTTGTTCTGGTTATAAATCTGACTTTATGGTTCCTACTTCCCTCTAGTGTGCAGATTATAGGTGCATACGCCTACATGTCATGCGCATACTCTTGTTCTTGTTATAAATCTGAGTTTATGGGAAGACCAAATACTGCTTTAGCCCAGTGCATGGGGCTTAGGTAGATAGTGCTAATGTAACTCTTAAAGGGACGAGGTGTTTTAACTTATTTTACCTAAAATAGTGGAAATTGAAATAATTTCTTGTTGTTTTCGGTAGAACTAATTGTTTCATGCCAATGTGGGCACATTCCTGGCACCAATAGTTGTAATATATATCCCAGCAGCTTTTTCATGCAAAAGGTTTAATGACTACTTTTTCACATGCACCTTAAAATTGTTAATTTTCCATTTTATTGTTGTACAGATATTACAAAGTTTATTACAAAACGTTACAAATTATGAGACACCATCTCCTTTACTTTGGCTTCATTTTGGGGCATAAGTGTTGTTTGCCTATAGTCTGCCCATCTGCTGCTCACTAGTGGATAACTATAATAGATTACATATAAATATCTTCCTACAAACCCAAAATGCCATTTAGTGCCCCTGAAACACAGACTCATTATCATCTCAGTAACATCGGAAAGAGCAGTAACACACAGGACAACACATAGAGGCTGAATTATCAAATGTCTTGCGGACCTGATCCGACAGTGCGGATCAGGTCCGCAAGACATCGCTGAATGCGGAGAGCAATACGCTCTCCATATTCAGCATTGCACCAGCAGCTCACACTTGTTTATTGGTGCAGTGGCAGTGACACACAGGACAGCACATAATCTGGCAGTGACACACAGGACAACACATAATATGGCAGTAACACACAGGACAACACATAATATGGCAGTAACACACAGGACAGCACATAATCTGGCAGTAACACACAGGACAACACATAATCTGGCAGTGACACACAGGACAGCACATAATCTGGCAGTAACACACAGGACAAAACATAATCTGGCAGTGACACACTGGAAAACACATAATCTGGCAGTAACACACAGGACAGCACATAATCTGGCATTGACACACAGGACAGCATATAATCTGGCAGTAACACACAGGACAGCACATAATCTGGCATTAACACACAGGACAACACAATCTGGCATTGACACACAGGACAGCACATAATCTGGCATTGACAGACAGGACAGCACATAATCTGGCATTGACAGACAGGACAGCACATAATCTGGCAGTAACACACAGGACAGGACATAATCTGGCAGTAACACAGGACAACACATAATCTGGCAGTGACACACAGGACAACACATAATCTGGCAGTGACACACAAAACAGCACGTAATCTGGCAGTGACGCACAGGACAGCACATAATCTGGCAGTGACACACAGGACAGCACATAATCTGGCAGTGACACACAGGACAACACATAATCTGGCAGTAACACACAGGACAGCACATAATCTGGCATTGACACACAGGACAGCACATCAACTGGCAGTAACACACAGGACAGCACATAATCTGGCATTGACACACAGGACAGCACATAATCTGGCAGTAACAGACAGGACAACACATAATCTGGGATTGACACACAGGACAGCACATAATCTGGCAGTAACACACAGGACAGCACATAATCTTGCAGTAACACACCGCATAATATGGCCAATGAGATAGCCACCTTGTGGTCAGTATGTAGAACTAGGATTGGTTCTCTGCTCTAACAATTGTGGCATTTAGTTTTGTTACAGAGTCTGGATATTTTATCATGTCCAAGTCACTTCTACATTTTTATGGGACACCTCTCAGTCTATGTCCTATTAAGGCTGTATGGTATCATCTCAATGTCTCTGTCTCCTTCTGAATGAGCAAGACCTGTTAGATCTGGTTTAGTAGTCCTTGTGCCCTCTGTATGGTATCACCTCGATGTCTATGTGTCCTTCTGAATGAGTCAGACCTGTTAGATCTGATTTAGTAGTCCTTGTACCCTCTGTATGATATCACCTCAATGTCTCTGTGTCCTTCTGAATGAGCCAGACCTGTTCTTTCTGGTTTAGTAGTCCTTGTGCCCTCTGTATGGTATCACCTCAATGTCTCTGTGTCCTTCTGAATGAGCCAGACCTGTTCTTTCTGGTTTAGTAGTCCTTGTGCCCTCTGTATGGTATCACCTCAATGTCTCTGTGTCCTTCTGAATGAGCCAGACCTGTTAGATCTGGTTTAGTAGTCCTTGTGCCCTCTGTATGGTATCACCTCAATGTCTTTGTGTCCTTCTGAATGAGCAAGACCTGTTAGATCTGGTTTAGTAGTCCTTGTGCCCTCTGTATGGTATCACCTCAATGTCTCTGTGTCCTTCTGAATGAGCCAGACCTGTTCTTTCTGGTTTAGTAGTCCTTGTGCCCTCTGTATGATTCCAGTTTCCATTGCAGTGGCCGAAGGTTTGTGGAGCCCAGGAAAATCCAGGAAATGTATTATGATTTAGCAAATCATCATAGTCCCTAAACTCAGGCCGATACTGCCCTACTGCCATGGTGTCCAGCATAGTGTTTCTTGTGGGTGACTATCGGTCAAGGTATGTGGGGTAGATGGTCTCAGGTGAGGGTTCTGGGGTTCCAGCTGACCCCCACTCGTAGTCTGCACTGTGCACACAAGGTAGGTCAGGATTAGCTTTCTGTACCACTGAGATTTGGCAAGTCTTAGGGTCATACCGAGCCTCACACCATGATGGGAAGTCAATAGGATGCTGAGTGCTGAACAAGAGAAAACATAAATGGTCGGACTGGAACTCAGGACACTTAACATATCCCCCAAACCAACTAGAGCAGCTAATTTGAGGAGTTAAAAGCAGATAATGGTAACTGAATTCTTGTCGTCCCAACCGATGTCCAGATAGTTACAGCTTAGTTTAAACATTTTATGCTCATTGTCATCTGACCATAACTATTTAATGCAGCAACATGATGGACCCCAGCCCGTTGTCTAACCCTAAATGTTTCTGAGAAGATCATCTATACAGACCCTGAATGTCATCTATTGTTTAAACCATGTTCCAGTTTAGTAGCTTCCTGTGTAAAGCATCTGATGCATTTATGTTATTCAGTAGAGATGCTTTCACCAGTAATATGTAAACTGACATAAGCACTTTACTGTTACTGCTGCCAAAATATCTTCCTATACACCCAGCACCTACTGACCTTACCTGCTGCTAATACCTCTATCTATACACCCAGCACCTACCGACCTTACCTGCTGCTAATACCTCTTCCTATACACCCAGCACCTACTGACCTTACCTGCTGCTAATACCTCTTTATATACACCCAGCAACTACTGACCTTACCTACTGCTAATACCTCTTCCTATACACCCAGCACCTACTGACCTTACCTGCTGCTAATACCTCTTCCTAAACACCCAGCACCTACTGACCTTACCTGCTGCTAATACCTCTTCCTATACACCCAGCACCTACTGACCTTACCTGCTGCTAATACCTCTTCCTATACACCCAGCACCTACTGACCTTACCTGCTGCTAATACCTCTTCCTATACACCCAGCACCTACTGACCTTACCTGCTGCTAATACCTCTTCCTATACACCCAGCACCTACTGACCTTACCTGCTGCTAATACCTCTTCCTATACACTCAGCACCTACTGACCTTACCTGCTGCTAATATCTCTTCCTATACACCCAGCACCTACTGACCTTACCTGCTACTAATACGTCTTCCTATACACCCAGCACCTACTGACCTTACCTGCTGCTAATACCTCTTCCTATACACCCAGCACCTACTGACCTTACCTGCTGCTAATACCTCACCCTATACACCCAGCACCTACTGACCTTACCTGCTGCTAATACCTCTTCCTATACACCTAGCACCTACTTACCTTACCTGCTGCTAATATCCCTTCCTATACACTCAGCACCTACTGACCTTACCTGCTGCTAATACCTCTTCCTATACACTCAGCACCTACTGACCTTACCTGCTGCTAATACCTCTTCCTATACACCCAGCACCTACTGACCTTACCTGCTGCTAATGCCTCTTCCTATACACCCAGCACCTACTGACCTTACCTGCTGCTAATACCTCTTCCTATACACCCAGCACCTTCTGACCTTACCTACTGCTAATACCTCTTCCTATACACCCAGCACCTACTGACCTTACCTGCTGCTAATACCTCTACCTATACACCCAGTACCTACTGACCTTACCTGCTGCTAATACCTCTACCTATACACCCCGCACCTACTGACCTTACCTGCTGCTAATACCTCTTCCTATACCCCCAGCACCTACTGACCTTACCTGCTACTAATACCTCTTCCTATACACCCAGCACCTACTGACATTACCTGCTGCTAATACCTCTTCCTATACACCCAGCACCTACTGACCTTACCTGCTGCTAATACCTCTTCCTATACACCCAGCACCTACTGACCTTACCTGCTGCTAATACCTCTTCCTATACACCCAGCACCTACTGACCTTACCTGCTGCTAATACCTCTTCCTATACACCCAGCACCTACTGACCTTACCTGCTGCTAATATCTCTTCCTATGCACCCAGCACCTACTGACCTTACCTGCTGCTAATACCTCTTCCTATACACCCAGCACCCACTGACCTTACCTGCTGCTAATACCTCTTCCTAAACACCCAGCACCTACTGACCTTACCTGCTGCTAATACCTCTACCTATACACCCAGTACCTACTGACCTTACCTGCTGCTAATACCTCTACCTATACACCCCGCACCTACTGACCTTACCTACTGCTAATACCTCTTCCTATACACCCAGCACCTACTGACCTTACCTGCTGCTAATACCTCTTCCTATACACCCAGCACCTACTGACCTTACCTGCTGCTGATACCTCTTCCTATACACACAGCACCTACTGACATTACCTGCTGCTAATACCTCTTCCTATACACCCAGCACCTACTGACCTTACCTGCTGTTAATACCTCTTCCTATGCACCCAGCACCTACTGACCTTACCTGCTGCTAATATCTCTTCCTATACACCCAGCACCTACTGACCTTACCTGCTGCTAATACCTCTTCCTATACACCCAGCACCTACTGACCTTACCTGCTACTAATACCTCTTCCTATACACCCAGCACCTACTGACATTACCTGCTGCTAATACCTCTTCCTATACACCCAGCACCTACTGACCTTACCTGCTGCTAATACCTCTTCCTATACACCCAGCACCTACTGACCTTACCTGCTGCTAATACCTCTTCCTATACACCCAGCACCTACTGACCTTACCTGCTGCTAATACCTCTTCCTATACACCCAGCACCTACTGACCTTACCTGCTGCTAATATCTCTTCCTATGCACCCAGCACCTACTGACCTTACCTGCTGCTAATACCTCTTCCTATACACCCAGCACCCACTGACCTTACCTGCTGCTAATACCTCTTCCTAAACACCCAGCACCTACTGACCTTACCTGCTGCTAATACCTCTACCTATACACCCAGTACCTACTGACCTTACCTGCTGCTAATACCTCTACCTATACACCCCGCACCTACTGACCTTACCTACTGCTAATACCTCTTCCTATACACCCAGCACCTACTGACCTTACCTGCTGCTAATACCTCTTCCTATACACCCAGCACCTACTGACCTTACCTGCTGCTGATATCTCTTCCTATACACCCAGCACCTACTGACCTTACCTGCTGCTAATACCTCTTCCTATACACCCAGCACCTACTGACTTTACCTACTGCTAATACCTCTTCCTATACACCCAGCACCTACTGACCTTACCTGCTGCTAATACCTCTTTCTATACACCCAGCACCTACTGACCTTACCTGCTGCTAATAACTCTTCCTATACACCCAGCACCTACTGACCTTACCTGCTGCTAATACCTCTTCCTATACACCCAGCACCTACTGACCTTACCTGCTGCTAATACCTCTTCTTATACACCCAGCACCTAATGACCTTACCTGCTGCTAATACCTCTTCCTATACACCCAGCACCTACTGACCTTACCTGCTGTTTATACCTCTTCCTATACACCCAGCACCTACTGACCTTACCTGCTGCTAATATCTCTTCCTATACACCCAGCACCTACTGACCTTACCTGCTGCTAATACCTCTTCCTATACACCCAGCACCTACTGACCTTACCTGCTGCTAATACCTCTTCCTATACACCCAGCACCTACTGACCTTACCTGCTGCTAATACCTCTTCCTATACACCCAGCACCTACTGACCTTACCTGCTGCTAATACCTCTTCCTATACACCCAGCACCTACTGACCTTACCTGCTACTAATACCTCTTCCTATACACCCAGCACCTACTGACCTTACCTGCTACTAATACCTCTTCCTATACACCCAGTACCTACTGACCTTACCTGCTGCTAATACCTCTACCTATACACTCAGCACCTACTGACCTTACCTACTGCTAATACCTCTACCTATACACCCAGCACCTACTGACCTTACCTGCTGCTAATACCTCTTCCTATACACTCAGCACCTACTGACCTTACCTGCTGCTAATACCTCTTCCTATACACCCAGCACCTACTGACCTCACCTGCTGCTAATACCTCTTCCTATACACTCAGCACCTACTGATCTTACCTGCTGCTAATAACGCTTCCTATACACCCAGCACCTACTGACCTTACCTGCTGCTAATACCTCTTCCTATACACCCAGCACTTACTGACCTTACCTGCTGCTAATAACGCTTCCTATACACCCAGCACCTACTGACCTCACCTGCTGCTAATACCTCTTTCTATACACCCAGCACCCACTGACCTTACCTGCTGTTAATACCTCTACCTATACACCCAGCACCTACTGACCTTACCTGCTGCTAATACCTCTTCCTATACACCCAGCGCCTACTGACCTTACCTGCTGCTAATACCTCTTCCTATACACCCAGCACCTACTGACCTTACCTGCTGCTAATACCTCTTCCTATACACCCAGCGCCTACTGACCTTACCTGCTGCTAATACCTCTTCCTATACACCCAGCACCTACTGACCTTACCTGCTGCTAATACCTCTTCCTATACACCCAGCACCTACTGACCTTACCTGCTGCTAATACCTCTTCCTATACACCCAGCACCTACTGACCTTACCTGCTGCTAATACCTCTTCCTATACACCCAGCACCTACTGACCTTACCTGCTGCTAATACCTCTTCCTATACACTCAGCACCTACTGACCTTACCTGCTGCTAATATCTCTTCCTATACACTCAGCACCTACTGACCTTACCTGCTGCTAATATCTCTTCCTATACACCCAGCACCTACTGACCTTACCTGCTGCTAATACCTCTTCCTATACACCCAGCATTTACTGACCTTACCTGCTGCTAATAACGCTTCCTATACACCCAGCACCTTCTGACCTTACCTACTGCTAATACCTCTTCCTATACACCCAGCACCCTACTGACCTTACCTGCTGCTAATACCTCTTCCTATACACCCAGCACCTACTGACCTTACCTGCTGCTAATATCTCTTCCTATACACCCAGCACCTACTGACCTTACCTGCTGCTAATACCTCTTCCTATACACTCAGCACCTACTGACCTTACCTGCTGCTAATACCTCTTCCTATACACTCAGCACCTACTGACCTTACCTGCTGCTAATACATCTTCCTATACACCCAGCACCTACTGACCTCACCTGCTGCTAATACCTCTTCCTATACACCCAGCACTTACTGACCTTACCTGCTGCTAATAACGCTTCCTATACACCCAGCACCTTCTGACCTTACCTACTGCTAATACCTCTTCCTATACACCCAGCACCCTACTGACCTTACCTGCTGCTAATACCTCTTCCTATACACCCAGCACCTACTGACCTCACCTGCTGCTAATACCTCTTTCTATACACCCAGCACCCACTGACCTTACCTGCTGTTAATACCTCTTCCTATACACCCAGCACCTACTGACCTCACCTGCTGCTAATACCTCTTTCTATACACCCAGCACCTACTGACCTTACCTGCTGCTAATACCTCATCCTATACACCCAGCACCTACTGACATTACATGCTGCTAATACCTCTTCCTATACACCCAGCACCTACTGACCTTACCTACTGCTAATACCTCTTCCTATACACCCAGCACCTACTGACCTTATCTGCTGCTAATATCTCTTCCTATACACCCAGCACCTACTGACCTTACCTGCTGTTAATACCTCTACCTATACACCCAGCACCTACTGACCTTACCTGCTGCTAATACCTCTTCCTATAGACCCAACACCTACTGACCTTACCTGCTGCTAATACCTCTTCCTATACACCCAGCACCTACTGACCTTACCTGCTGCTAATACCTCTTCCTATACACCCAGCACCTACTGACCTTACCTGCTGCTAATACCTCTTCCTATACACCCAGCACTTACTGACCTTACCTGCTGCTAATAACGCTTCCTATACACCCAGCACCTACTGACCTTACCTGCTGCTAATACCTCATCCTATACACACAGCACCTACTGACCTTACCTGCTGCTAATACCTCTTCCTATACACCCAGCACCTACTGACCTTACCTGCTGCTAATACCTCTTCCTATACACCCAGCACCTACTGACCTTACCTGCTGCTAATACCTCTTCCTATACACCCAGCACCTACTGACCTTACCTGCTGCTAATACCTCTTCCTATACACCCAGCACCTACTGACCTTACCTGCTGCTAATACCTCTTCCTATACACCCAGCACCTACTGACCTTACCTGCTGCTATTAAATCTTCCTATACACCCAGCACCTACTAACCTTACCTGCTGCTAATACCTCTTATACACCCAGCACCTACTGACCTTACCTACTGCTAATACCTCTTCCTATACACCCAGCGACTACTGACCTTACCTGCTGCTAATACCTCTTCCTATACACCCAGCACCTACTGACCTCGCCTGCTGCTAATACCTCTTCCTATACACCCAGCACATACTGACCTTACCTGCTGCTAATACCTCTTCCTATACACCCAGCACCTACTGACCTTACCTGCTGCTAATACCTCTTCCTATACACCCAGTACCTACTGACCTTACCTGCTGCTAATACCTCTTCCTATACACCCAGCACCTACTGACCTTACCTGCTGCTAATACCTCTTCCTATACACCCAGCACCTACTGACCTTACCTGCTGCTAATACCTCTACCTATACACCCAGTACCTACTGACCTTGCCTGCTGCTAATACCTCTTCCTATACACCCAGCACCTACTGACCTTACCTGCTGCTAATACCTCTTCCTATACACCCAGCACCTACTGACCTCACCTGCTGCTAATACCTCTTTCTATACACCCAGCACCCACTGACCTTACCTGCTGCTAATACCTCTTCCTATACACCCAGCACCTACTGACCTTACCTGCTGCTAATAACGCTTCCTATACAGCCAGCACCTACTGACCTTACCTGCTGCTAATACCTCTTCCTATACACCCAGCACCTACTGACCTTACCTGCTGCTAATACCTCATCCTATACACCCAGCACTTACTGACCTTACCTGCTGCTACTAACGCTTCCTATACAGCCAGCACCTACTGACCTTACCTGCTGCTAATACCTCTTCCTATACACCCAGCACCTACTGACCTTACCTGCTGCTAATACCTCTTCCTATACACACAGCACCTACTGACCTTACCTGCTGCTAATACCTCTTCCTATACACACAGCACCTACTGACCTCACCTGCTGCTAATATCTCTTCCTATACACCCAGCACCTACTGACCTTACCTGCTGCTAATACCTCTTCCTATACACCCAGCACCTACTGACCTTACCTGCTGCTAATACCTCTTCCTATACACCCAGCATCTACTGACCTTACCTACTGCTAATACCTCTTCCTATACACTCAGCACCTACTGACCTTACCTGCTGCTAATACCTCTTCCTATACACCCAGCACCTACTGACCTTACCTGCTGCTAATACCTCTTCCTATACACCCAGCACCTACTGACCTTACCTACTGCTAATACCTCTTCCTTTACACCCAGCACCTACTGACCTTACCTGCTGCTAATACCTCTTCCTATACACCCAGCACCTACTGACCTCACCTGCTGCTAATACCTCTTCCTATACACCCAGCACCTACTGACCTTACCTGCTGCTAATACCTCTTCCTATACACCCAGCACCTACTGACCTTACCTGCTGCTAATACCTCTTCCTATACACCCAGCACCTACTGACCTTACCTGCTGCTATTAAATCTTCCTATACACCCAGCACCTACTAACCTTACCTGCTGCTAATACCTCTTATACACCCAGCACCTACTGACCTTACCTGCTGCTAATACCTCTTCCTATACACCCAGCACCTACTGACCTTACCTGCTGCTAATATCTCTTCCTATACACACAGCACCTACTGACCTTACCTGCTGCTAATACCTCTTCCTATACACCCAGCACCTACTGACCTTACCTGCTGCTAATACCTCTTCCTATACACCCAGCACCTACTGACCTTACCTGCTGCTAATACCGCTTCCTATACACCCAGCACCTACTGACCACACCTGCTGCTAATACCTCTTCCTATACACCCAGCACCTACTGACCTTATCTGCTGCTAATACCTCTTCCTATACACCCAGCACCTACTGACCTTACCTGCTGCTAATAACTCTTCCTATACACCCAGCACCTACTGACCTTACCTGCTGCTAATACCTCTTCCTATACACCCAGCACCTACTGACCTTACCTGCTGCTAATACCTCTTCCTATACACCCAGCACCTACTGACCTTACCTGCTGCTAATACCTCTTCCTATACA
This sequence comes from Bombina bombina, assembly GCF_027579735.1. Classification (NCBI taxonomy): domain Eukaryota; kingdom Metazoa; phylum Chordata; class Amphibia; order Anura; family Bombinatoridae; genus Bombina; species Bombina bombina. Next base: position 4,890,484 of record NC_069500.1, read on the forward strand.
CCCAGCACCTACTGACCTTACCTGCTGCTAATACCTCTTCCTATACACCCAGCACATACTGACCTTACCTGTTGCTAATACCTCTTCCTATACACCCAGCACCTACTGACCATACCTGCTGCTAATACCTCTTCCTATACACCCAGCACCTACTGACCTTACCTGCTGTTAATACCTCTACCTATACACCCAGCACCTACTGACCTTACCTGCTGCTAATACCTCTTCCTATAGACCCAACACCTACTGACCTTACCTGCTGCTAATACCTCTTCCTATACACCCAGCACCTACTGACCTTACCTGCTGCTAATACCTCTTCCTATACACCCAGCACCTACTGACCTTACCTGCTGCTAATACCTCTTCCTATACACCCAGCACCTACTGACCTTACCTGCTGCTAATACCTCTTCCTATACACCCAGCACATACTGACCTTACCTGTTGCTAATACCTCTTCCTATACACCCAGCACCTACTGACCATACCTGCTGCTAATACCTCTTCCTATACACCCAGCACCTACTGACCTTACCTGCTGCTAATACCTCTTCCTATACACCCAGCACCTACTGACCTTACCTGCTGCTGATACCTCTTCCTATACACCCAGCATGCGTCAAGCCTTATCTTTTCTGCTGCTGAATTGTTTACGGAACTATTGACCTTGTTAAATTTTATATTCCAGTCACTTGCCCAATTCTTCCATTTTTTAATATTACAACAAAATGATAAATGTTATTGTATTACCTAACTTTTCCCAGTACATGCGCCTGTATTACCTTACTGGTCCCAGTACATGCGCCTGTATTACCTTACTGGTCCCAGTACATGCGCCTGTATTACCTTACTGGTCCCAGTACATGCGCCTGTATTACCTTACTGGTCCCAGTACATGCGCCTGTATTACCTAACTGGTCCCAGTACATGCGCCTGTATTACCTAACTGGTCCCAGTACATGCGCCTGTATTACCTTACTGGTACCAGTACATGCGCCTGTATTACCTAACTGGTCCCAGCACATGCGCCTGTATTACCTAACTGGTCCCAGTACATGCTCCTGTATTACCTTACTGGTCCCAGTACATGCGCCTGTATTACCTAACTGGTCCCAGCACATGCACCTGTATTACCTAACTGGTCCCAGTACATGCACCTGTATTACCTTACTGGTCCCAGTACATGCGCCTGTATTACCTAACTGGTCCCAGCACATGCGCCTGTATTACCTAACTGGTCCCAGTACATGCGCCTGTATTACCTTACTGGTCCCAGTACATGCGCCTGTATTACCTAACTGTTCCCAGTACATGCGCCTGTATTACCTAACTGGTCCCAGTACATGCGCCTGTATTACCTAACTGGTCCCAGTACATGCACCTGTATTACCTAACTGGTCCCAGTACATGCGCCTGTATTACCTAACTGGTCCCAGTACATGCACCTGTATTATCTAACTGCTCCCAGTACATGCGCCTGTATTATCTAACTGCTCCCAGTACATGCGCCTGTATTACCTAACTGGTCCCAGTACATGCGCCTGTATTACCTAACTGGTCCCAGTACATTCGCCTGTATTACCTAACTGGTCCCAGTACATGCACCTGTATTACCTAACTGGTCCCAGTACATGCGCCTGTATTACCTAACTGGTCCCAGTACATGCGCCTGTATTACCTAACTGGTCCCAGTACATGCGCCTGTATTACCTAACTGGTCCCAGTACATGCGCCTGTATTACCTAACTGGTCCCAGCACATGCGCCTGTATTACCTAACTGGTCCCAGCACATGCGCCTGTATTACCTAACTGGTCCCAGTACATGCGCCTGTATTACCTAACTGGTCCCAGTACATGCGCCTGTATTACCTAACTGGTCCCAGTACATGCCCTGTATTACCTTACTGGTCCCAGTACATGCGCCTGTATTACCTAACTGGTCCCAGCACATGCGCCTGTATTACCTAACTGGTCCCAGTACATGCGCCTGTATTACCTTACTGGTCCCAGTACATGCGCCTGTATTACCTAACTGTTCCCAGTACATGCGCCTGTATTACCTTACTGGTCCCAGTACATGCGCCTGTATTACCTAACTGGTCCCAGCACATGCGCCTGTATTACCTAACTGGTCCCAGTACATGCGCCTGTATTACCTTACTGGTCCCAGTACATGCGCCTGTATTACCTAAATGGTCCCAGTACATGCGCCTGTATTACCTTACTGGTCCCAGTACATGCGCCTTTATTACCTAACTGTTCCCAGTACATGCGCCTGTATTACCTAACTGGTCCCAGTACATGCGCCTGTATTACCTAACTGGTCCCAGTACATGCGCCTGTATTACCTAACTGGTCCCAGTACATGCGCCTGTATTACCTAACTGGTCCCAGTACATGCGCCTGTATTACCTAACTGGTCCCAGTACATGCGCCTGTATTACCTAACTGGTCCCAGTACATGCGCCTGTATTACCTAACTGGTCCCAGTACATGCGCCTGTATTACCTAACTGGTCCCAGTACATGCACCTGTATTACCTAACTGGTCCCAGTACATGCGCCTGTATTACCTAACTGGTCCCACTACATGCGCCTGTATTACCTAACTGGTCCCAGTACATGCACCTGTATTACCTAACTGGTCCCAGTACATGCGCCTGTATTACCTAACTGGTCCCAGTACATGCGCCTGTATTACCTAACTGGTCCCAGTACATGCACCTGTATTATCTAACTGCTCCCAGTACATGCGCCTGTATTACCTAACTGGTCCCAGTACATGCGCCTGTATTACCTAACTGGTCCCAGTACATGCGCCTGTATTACCTAACTGGTCCCAGTACATGCGCCTGTATTACCTAACTGGTCCCAGTACATGCGCCTGTATTACCTAACTGGTCCCAGTACATGCGCCTGTATTACCTAACTGGTCCCAGTACATGCGCCTGTATTACCTAACTGGTCCCAGCACATGCGCCTGTATTACCTAACTGGTCCCAGCACATGCGCCTGTATTACCTAACTGGTCCCAGTACATGCGCCTGTATTACCTAACTGGTCCCAGTACATGCGCCTGTATTACCTAACTGGTCCCAGTACATGCGCCTGTATTACCTAACTGGTCCCAGTACATGCGCCTGTATTATCTAACTGCTCCCAGTACATGCGCCTGTATTACCTAACTGGTCCCAGTACATGCGCCTGTATTACCTAACTGGTCCCAGTACATGCGCCTGTATTACCTAACTGGTCCCAGTACATGCGCCTGTATTACCTAACTGGTCCCAGTACATGCGCCTGTATTACCTAACTGGTCCCAGTACATGCGCCTGTATTACCTAACTGGTCCCAGTACATGCGCCTGTATTACCTAACTGGTCCCAGCACATGCGCCTGTATTACCTAACTGGTCCCAGCACATGCGCCTGTATTACCTAACTGGTCCCAGTACATGCGCCTGTATTACCTAACTGGTCCCAGTACATGCGCCTGTATTACCTAACTGGTCCCAGTACATGCGTCTGTATTACCTAACTGGTCCTAGTACATTTGGAATATTTGCCATCAGACTCACATTTCACAGCATCCAACTCCCATTGGATGTAGACATGTGCACAGCTGACAGTCATTTCCAAGCCAGGATTCTCCTAGTGCGTACCTTTGACCTGCATATTTACATGAAGCTGCAGAGATGAAAGGAAGTCATTGGTCACTAATTCCAAAAGCATATCACTGTCTAAGTACATAAACATGTCATTGTCATTAGTACACTGTGACTCTAGCAAGTAATGAGTACATAAACATGTCACTGTCATTAGTACACTGTGGCACTAGCAGGGACTGAGCACATAAACATGTCACTGTCATTAGTACACTGTGGCACTAGCAGGTACTGAGCACATAAACATGTCACTGTCATTAGTACACTGTGGCACTAGCAGGGACTGAGCACATAAACATATCACTGTCATTAGTACACTGTGACACTATCAGGTACTGAACACATAAACATGTCACTGTCATTAGTACACTGTGGCACTAGCAGGGACTGAGCACATAAACATATCACTGTCATTAGTACACTGTGACACTATCAGGTACTGAGCACATAAACATGTCATTGTCGTTAGTACACTGTGACTCTAGCAAGTAATGAGTACATAAACATGTCACTGTCATTAGTACACTGTGGCACTAGCAGGGACTGAGCACATTAACATGTCACTGTCATTAGTACACTGTGGCACTAGCAGGGACTGAGCACATTAACATGTCACTGTCATTAGTACACTGTGGCACTAGCAGGGACTGAGCACATAAACATATCACTGTCATTAGTACACTGTGACACTAGTAGGTACTGAGCACATAAACATGTCACTGTCATTAGTACACTGTGGCACTAGTAGGTACTGAGCACATAAACATGTCACTGTCATTAGTACACTGTGGCACTAGTAGGTACTGAGCACATAGACATGTCACTGTCATTAGTACACTGTGGCACTTGCAGGTACTGAGCACATAAACATGTCACTGTCATTAGTACACTGTGGCACTAGTAGGTACTGAGCACATAAACATGTCACTGTCATTAGTACACTGTGGCACTTGCAGGTACTGAGCACATAAACATGTCACTGTCATTAGTGCACTGTGGCACTAGCAGGGACTGAGCCCATAAACATGTCACTGTCATTAGTACATTGTGACACTAGCAGGGACTGAGCACATATACATGTCACTTTCATTAGTACACTGTAGCAATAGCAGGGACTGAGCACATAAACATGTCACTGTCATTAGTACACTGTAGCAATAGCAGGGACTGAGCACATAAACATGTCACTGTCATTAGTACACTGTAACAATAGCAGGGACTGAGCACATAAACATGTCACTGTCATTAGTACACTGTGGCACTAGCGTACTGAGCACATAAACATGTCACTGTCATTAGTACACTGTGGCACTAGGAGGTACTGAGCACATAAACATGTCACTGTCATTAGTACACTGTGACACTAGCAGGGACTGAGCACATAAACATGTCACTGTCATTAGTACACTGTGGCACTAGCAGGTACTGAGCACATAAACATGTCACTGTCATTAGTACACTGTGGCACTAGCAGGGACTGAGCACATAAACATGTCACTGTCATTAGTACACTGTGGCACTAGCAGGGACTGAGCACATAAACATATCACTGTCATTAGTACACTGTGGCACTTGCAGGTACTGAGCACATAAACATGTCACTGTCATTAGTGCACTGTGGCACTAGCAGGGACTGAGCCCATAAACATGTCACTGTCATTAGTACATTGTGACACTAGCAGGGACTGAGCACATATACATGTCACTTTCATTAGTACACTGTAGCAATAGCAGGGACTGAGCACATAAACATGTCACTGTCATTAGTACACTGTAGCAATAGCAGGGACTGAGCACATAAACATGTCACTGTCATTAGTACACTGTAACAATAGCAGGGACTGAGCACATAAACATGTCACTGTCATTAGTACACTGTGACACTAGCGTACTGAGCACATAAACATGTCACTGTCATTAGTACACTGTGGCACTAGCGTACTGAGCACATAAACATGTCACTGCCAGTAGTACACTGTGACACTAGTAGGTACTGAGCACATAAACATGTCACTGTCATTAGTACACTGTGACACTAGGAGGGACTGAGCACAATTAACATGTCACTGTCATTAGTACACTGTGGCACTAGCAGGTACTGAGCATATAAACATGTCACTGTCATTAGTACACTGTGGCACTAGCAGGTACTGAGCACATAAACATGTCACTGTCATTAGTACACTGTGACACTAGTAGGTACTGAGCACATAAACATGTCACTGTCATTAGTACACTGTGGCACTAGCAGGTACTGAGCACATAAACATGCCACTGTCATTAGTACACTGTGGCACTAGCAGGTACTGAGCACATAAACATGCCACTGTCATTAGTACACTGTGACACTAGTAGGGACTGAGCACATAAACATGTCACTTTCATTAGTACACTGTGGCACTAGCAGGTACTGAGCACATAAACATGTCACTGTCATTAGTACACTGTGACACTAGTAGGTACTGAGCACATAAACATGTCACTGTCATTAGTACACTGTAGCAATAGCAGGGACTGAGCACATAAACATGTCACTGTCATTAGTACACTGTAACAATAGCAGGGACTGAGCACATAAACATGTCACTGTCATTAGTACACTGTGACACTAGCGTACTGAGCACATAAACATGTCACTGTCATTAGTACACTGTGGCACTAGCGTACTGAGCACATAAACATGTCACTGCCAGTAGTACACTGTGACACTAGTAGGTACTGAGCACATAAACATGTCACTGTCATTAGTACACTGTGACACTAGGAGGGACTGAGCACAATTAACATGTCACTGTCATTAGTACACTGTGACACTAGGAGGGACTGAGCACAATTAACATGTCACTGTCATTAGTACACTGTGGCACTAGCAGGTACTGAGCATATAAACATGTCACTGTCATTAGTACACTGTGGCACTAGCAGGTACTGAGCACATAAACATGTCACTGTCATTAGTACACTGTGACACTAGTAGGTACTGAGCACATAAACATGTCACTGTCATTAGTACACTGTGGCACTAGCAGGTACTGAGCACATAAACATGCCACTGTCATTAGTACACTGTGACACTAGTAGGGACTGAGCACATAAACATGTCACTTTCATTAGTACACTGTGGCACTAGCAGGTACTGAGCACATAAACATGTCACTGTCATTAGTACACTGTGACACTAGTAGGTACTGAGCACATAAACATGTCACTGTCATTAGTACACTGTGGCACTAGCAGGTACTGAGCACATAAACATGCCACTGTCATTAGTACACTGTGACACTAGTAGGGACTGAGCACATAAACATGTCACTTTCATTAGTACACTGTGGCACTAGCAGGGACTGAGCACATACACATATCACTGTCATTAGTACACCGTGGCACTAGCAGGTACTGAGCACATAAACTTGTCACTAATATTAGTACACTGTAGCAATAGCAGGGACTGAGCACATAAACATGTCACTGTCATTAGTACACTGTAACAATAGCAGGGACTGAGCACATAAACATGTCACTGTCATTAGTACACTGTGGCACTAGCCTACTGAGCACATAAACATGTCACTGTCATTAGTACACTGTGGCACTAGCGTACTGAGCACATAAACATGTCACTGCCAGTAGTACACTGTGACACTAGTAGGTACTGAGCACATAAACATGTCACTGTCATTAGTACACTGTGACACTAGGAGGGACTGAGCACAATTAACATGTCACTGTCATTAGTACACTGTGGCACTAGCAGGTACTGAGCATATAAACATGTCACTGTCATTAGTACACTGTGGCACTAGCAGGTACTGAGCACATAAACATGTCACTGTCATTAGTACACTGTGACACTAGTAGGTACTGAGCACATAAACATGTCACTGTCATTAGTACACTGTGGCACTAGCAGGTACTGAGCACATAAACATGCCACTGTCATTAGTACACTGTGACACTAGTAGGGACTGAGCACATAAACATGTCACTTTCATTAGTACACTGTGGCACTAGCAGGGACTGAGCACATACACATATCACTGTCATTAGTACACCGTGGCACTAGCAGGTACTGAGCACATAAACTTGTCACTAATATTAGTACACTGTGGCACTAGCAGGTACTGAGCACATAAACATATCACTGTCATTAGTACACTGTGACACTAGTAGATACTGAGCACATAAACATGTCACTTTCATTAGTACACTGTGACACTAGTAGGTACTGAGCACATAAACATGTCACTGTCATTAGTACACTGTGGCACTAGCAGGGACTGAGCACATAAACATGTCACTGTCATTAGTACACCGTGGCACTAGCAGGTACTGAGCACATAAACTTGTCACTAATATTAGTACACTGTGGCACTAGCAGGTACTGAGCACATAAACATGTCACTGTCATTAGTACACTGTGGCACTAGCAGGGACTGAGCACATAAACCCGTCACTGTCATTAGTACACTGTGACACTAGCAGGGATTGAGCACATAAAACCGTCACTGTCATTAGTACACTGTGACACTAGCAGGGATTGAGCACATAAATATGTTGTGATCGATGCCGGCTACCCCAACTGGGTAGCTTCGCCAAGGGGGTCCTTCCTGTCCCTGGAACTTGTAGCTATAGAGTGAAGAGAAGTTATTATATCTATAGCCCACCCAAATAACCAGACAGAACCAGTATTCAGGTGGAACAAGAACATACTTTATTGTGAAAACGCACACACTTATATACATCCAGCTCATCTTGATAAGGGCCTTATCAGACCCACAGATCTCCCGCCATGCCCGCCCCTCTAGACAGTCTGAGGCCTCCATAGGAGCCACAGTCCCATAGAGCCCCCACAGTACCTAAGTCGCGGTTTTAGGGTGATCCCGGGGGAGCGGCTGCACTTCCAGGGTGTCATTGGAAAGCTCTCGGTCCCCAGATGCCAAAGTCCAAAAAGCGGCATGATCCGGAGTTGTAGGAAAAAGCAAGGATTGAGTCCTTATGGAGGTGCGCACATGTGAGAAGCAGAGCACAAAAAACGGAACCAGTCTCGGGGGAGGCAAGGTAAATCCCCACCACAGGCAACCCAATCTGACGGCAGCACTCCCGAGGAGAGGATGATGGCAGATATCTGTAGGAGCAGAAGAAAAAGAGAGGCGCCTTATGGGACAGTATCGTGGTGTCGCTAAGATGCAGGATAGAGCGAACAGCACACACAGATGGCAAGATACTCACAAGTGAGATGGCATAAACGTATGCCAAACTAGACAGGACGGAACCTTAGTCATCCGCCAGACGGTCCAATAGGAAGAAGGCTCTAGCGCTCCAATGGTCCAATCCGCAACGGCGGAAAAACACAGACGTCAGAGACCCACAGCGTCTGTGGGAGGATTAATGGCTCAGAGTCCTTGGTGTAAGTGGCAGGATACCGCACCAAACATAGGATCGGAATGATGGTAGACAAAAGAGCGGGGGTATCGTAAAAGAAATTTTATTTATAAAAATTAATTTTAAAACTGTTTAAAATACTAATAATACGTGGAAACAGCAACGCGTTTCTCGACCTTCCGGTCGTTTCATCAGGCTGATATTCACTTTGAAAACCCCGCTCTATTAAACATAATGATCATCCAATCATAGACCGGTCTATTGTCCACACCCATCGTAGAACCAATCATAAGTTGTGATAGGTATCTATAGTAACAGTTGCACCTGCTCTGTAATCAGAGATGAAGAGTGTTTAGACAACAATGCCGACTGTGATCAGTGTACACAAATAACCACAAAATGGGTACAATGTCAGAATATAGTAAATTCATATGTAGTTCAAATCACAATATCAGATGGTACTAAAAATTGACAGTTATTGCTAACGTAAAAAAAGTGTTTAGCTAAAAAGATGAAACAGGGTTGTATCTGTATTTCTCATGTGTAATAATTACGATAACAAAGGAAAATTTAGAATATGATATAAACCACCAGACATACAGAAGCAGTATTGTTACACCATCTGTAAGCTAATGATGATCGCAATAAATTCTCGATCATACGGCGTGAATAAATTAATATTCATAGGCATGTTGGTAATGTGATAGCATATTTAAAGGGACCATGTGTTCTGATAAATGGATATAATAAATTAGTATCCATATATGTTGATGGTGTAATGTATTCTGACAGATAGATTTGATAGATTGGTATCCATAGGTATATTGTTGGTGTGATAGCCTCCACATATTTAAAGGGCCCATGTGTTCCGACAGATAAATATCAGTGTGTGGTCATAAGTAAATCGTCTTATGTCTAAATCTGAATATGATTAACTTAAAGGATATTCTTAATGGTTAAGCTAGTTATATCTAGTTGGTCCGAGACCATAGACGTCTACTCCAATAGGGACAATTGATTAGTAGTATATAACCTACATCAAACTCAGGCAGAGGGACTAGAGAAATGGACCTTTATGAGAAGGCCGCCAAATCGACACATAAATTGAGACCATCAGGGTGCATGCTTTTCAGCAGATGGATCCAATAAGTCTCCCTCTGTCTGAGCCTAAAAAACCGATTATAAAGGTGGGATTTAGGGATGAATTCTATGGGATTGACAGAATAACAGTTCAGATCTCCCCTATGTACATCGTTACAGTGTCTTGATACACTATGAAGTCTATAGTTATTCTTCATATTCCGATGGTGTTCAGACCATCTGGTACTAAGGTATCTACAGGTACGCCCTACGTATTGTACCCCACAGACACATGTTAGTAGATAAACTACATAAGAGGAAGCACAAGATGCACGACCAATGATGGTATAGGATTTATGGGTGATACTAGACCTAAAAGTTTTCTGCCGATCACCAATGAAAATACACATCTTACAACGGGCTCGTCTGCACTTATAAGACCCATGTTGTAAAGTATTTCTATTATTACCCGAAAAAGGCTGTCTATGTTTGACAATCTTACTCGGGGCCAACATTGTTTTGAGGGTCGGTGCCCTTCTATAGACTATTCTAGGTTTGTCGTCCAGAATTCTTTTCAAAATAGGGTCTTTAAGTAATATTTGCCAATGACGTGTGACAATCTCTCTAATTAGATTATGGTTAGAGTTGAATTGGGTAATGAACAACGGATCTTTGTGAAAGGTACTGTTATTTGTAGGTTCTAATCGTGCATTAGGCCCAGTAAAATACAACTCCCTATTATCATTTTTGGCTCTCAAGAAGCCATTTTCAATGATAGAGTTAGGGTAATGTTTCTCCCTAAAGCGTTCCTTTAAGGTGAGACTTTGTGTTTCGTAGTCAGCCATAGAACTACAGTTTCGGCGCACTCTTTTAAACTGGCCATAAGGGACGTTCAATTTCCACGGGTGATAGTGACAGCTCTTGAAGTCAAGATAGCTATTACAATCTACTGCCTTAAAATGGGTAGTGCTAGTCACTTGACCCTCAGTAAAACAGAGATTAAGATCTAGGTACACTATTGATTGCCTCTCAATAGTACTAGTAAACACCAAACCTCTATTGTTGGTGTTTAAATGTTCAACAAAAGATTCAGCACTGGACGGTTCGCCCCTCCAGATAAAGATAAGGTCATCTATATATCTGCCATAGTATACCAGGTTCGCCCCGTATGCTGAATCATAGATGTAACATTTTTCAAAGGAACCCATAAACAGGTTCGCATAACTGGGGGCGAACCTGGTACCCATGGCCGTACCCTTTGTTTGGATATAGAATTCATCCTGAAAGACAAAATAGTTATGTCTCAAGATGAAAGCAATAAGATCTAGAAGAAACTCTCTTTGGGTCTGTGGTAAATAAAAATCTTGTTCCAGATATTCAGAGATTGCCTGTAGGCCCATGTCATGGGGAATGTTGGAATATAGGGCCTGAACATCACAGGTGACCCAAATCATATCGGGTGTAATGCGGTATGATTCCAGTTTTTTAAGGAGATCGGCTGAATCACGAATGTAGGATTCTAGACCTAAAACATACTTCTGTAGGAAGTAGTCAACATATGATGAGACATTGTCAGTAAGATTGCCAATCCCTGCTATTATAGGTCTTCCGGGGGGGCATGAACGGTTCTTGTGGACCTTAGGAAGGTGGTAATAAAAGGCCAGATTGGGTTCAGTCGGGATCAGATAATTTTTCTCTTTTTTCAGGAGTATGCCTTTATCAAAGGCTGATGTTATAATTTGTTTTAGTATGGTTTTAAACTCCACAGTGGGGTCTGAGTGCAATTTCTTATAGTAAGAAGTATCATGTAGGATTTTCCTGGCTTCCAATAGGTAGTCAGTTCGATCCTGAAGGACCACTCCACCGCCCTTATCGGCCTGTCTTATTACCAGAGATTTATTATTTTTAAGGTTGTTCAATGCACGTTTTTCATTGGGATATAAATTATCTTTATTTGGGATCTTTTTTGATATTTTCTCGAAATCATCGTTCACTAATTGTCTAAATATCTCAATGTGTGAATTATTGTTGAGTTGAGGCGTAAAATTAGATTTATTTTTGAAGGGTGTATGTATATAACCATCACATAAATGATCCATCAAGGTCTCTGGGTCATATGTGGGAATTGTTTCATGTCTAAGCCTATCATCCATGGAATTGGTGAGAATTGGCCTCATTGTGTCATTTTTCAAAGTTTTTTCCGCAAAGTATTTCTGCATGGATAACTTTTGCGTAAATTGGTTTAAATCGACGAAGAGTGAGAACGTATTATGTTTGTTGGTAGGACAATATGACAGACCTTTGCCCAGGACCCGTATCTCATCATTTGTCAGGTTATGTGAGGATAGATTATAGATACCCTTTTTTAGGGTCTGTAATCGTGCCTCTTTGATGGCTGTGCCTCTTCCTCTGTGCCCTCGTTTCCGTGAGGTCTTTTGCCTTTTTGTGGGGCCGTAAGGGAGGTCACCGGTTCTAAGTAACTGGATATGGTTTTCTGTTTCCATGCTGGTGGTCTGGGGCCTGATTCTAAAAAATGAGAAGAATTATTAGAGGATGGTCCTGCCTGATCATAACTTGGGCCTGGATTAGAAATAGGAAGGCGAGTTGATTCATGCCCTATATTGATCATTATTTGTGTTCATTTGTGATCTATTGTTAGGGAACCGACGACCATTCTCATTGTTGGCCCTTGGGCTATCATAAGTATGATGGTCATTCAAACTGGATGTTTTTCTGTGGGACCCTATATCTTGGTTTCCCAAGAAATGGCCTCTAGATTTATCGTAATTGTTAGAAGGGTGGTATTCACCATTATAGTCATGATAATGATTCCTCGAATCATTTGACTTGGTGTTCTTAAATGCATCATTTTGAGTATGAGGTCTAGAATGATGATAATCATAAGAATAATTTCTAGTACCTGGGTAATCATTGTGATTCTGTCTGTTGGAGGGATAAGTCCGATTTGGAAATTCCCTTTTATCATGTTGGTACACGTATCTGGAGGAATCTTGATGATAATTATTTCCTCTCTCAAAACCCTCATGAGGTCTAGGAGAATTATAATGATAGGTATTTCTTCTATCAGAACCCTCATGGTACCTAGGAGAGTAGTACCTATGGCCATTATAGGAGCTTCCACCATTTTCCCTATGATGGTAGGGATTGTAGGCCAAAGGCTTAAAATTATTCCTATTTTGATGTTGGGCAGTATTCTTATTTCTATCTTTGTTTTTGGAATAGTTAACTACTGTCCAATCAAAATTCAGATTGTTATGGTCCCCTGTTATAGGGGTTTTAGGGTAATCTGCATTTTGTTGAATGTCTGAATCCAGACCGACTGCGTTTAAGTTGGATCAGGCTTCTTATCTTTATTTTTATTATAAGTATATACTTGGCCTTTCTGGTAGTCATCATCATCTCTCAACAATTTTCTATTTTTAATGGCCATCAGTTCTTTTTGAAAGCATTCTGTTTTTTCCAAAACCATAGAATTCAATTCATCATATAATGTCGAATTTTAAAATTTTTCCAAACTGATTTGAATGGAGTTAATTTCTTTGGATGCATGTTCAACCAAAGTTTTTCTATGTGAAATCAGAATATTAATAAAAGTGGTGGAGCAGACGTGCATGGCTTCTTCCCATTTTGTGTTAAGGGCCATATTGTCCTTAAAAGAACAGTTTTTATGTAATCTAAGGCCGCGTGGTATTTGTTTTTTATCTAGATATTTCTGCAGCATCTCTGCATCTAACCAATGCCTACACTCGACATTAATTGCATCCTCTAGCTTGGCAAAAAGTGCGTGTATAGATTCTCTATATTACTTTCTGCATTTACTGTTAAGGGGCAAGTTGACTCTATATGTGATACTAGCATAAGCCTTTTATTCGTCCTTTCGCTAACAGATAACATTGTTTAGTATGTCTCGCGATAATATTAGTTAGTAGAATCTAGATCTATTAGATGTGGGTCGACAGTATATATCAGTCGTGTAAGGGTGAGTTAAAAGAGTAAAGAATGATAGAAGTGCTATAGATGTTTAGTGTAGGGTCTATAACTATTAATGGGGGACCTAATATATTGTAGTTATATCAGCCGTGTATATCACTCGTGATATAGAATGTAAGTTAAAAAATATAGATGCCACTAGCAACAAGTGTGACCTATGTATGAATAGGATAGTGAGACCTATAAGGTAGTGGAAAAAGTACCTGTAATAAGACAATCGTGTGTGAATTAATTGAGGACCAAATAGTGAATACAATACAATACAACAAGGTGAGTATATTAGAAAATGAGCATCATAATATGCATTTAAAATAAGGCAAAATTAACGTGATAAATAATAATAATAAAAAGTACCCAGTGGTGATATAGATAAGTGCTAAATCTTAATGATACAAATGTGCTATCGTATCAGGATGTGCATATAAAAATCAAATTCGGACCCTATTCACATAGAACCTAATCAGATGACAAATCTCAGGTGTAACAACATAACAACATAAAACACATATTAGGATTAGTGTAACTTAGTGCAAATATATATTGCTATAGTACAAGACGTTAAAAACAAATGTTATACAAAAGAAAAGTCTATGTGCCAAAGTAAGAAGTTATATGCAGCAAACCTCCCAAACTTGGCGATGCCAGCCGGAGCAGTAGGAAAAAGCAAAGATTGAGTCCTTATGGAGGTGCGCACATGTGAGAAGCAGAGCACAAAAAACGGAACCAGTCTCGGGGGAGGCAAGGTAAATCCCCACCACAGGCAACCCGAACTGACGGCAGCACTCCCGAGGAGAGGATGATGGCAGATATCTGTAGGAGCAGAAGAAAAAGAGAGGCGCCTTATGGGACAGTATCGTGGTGTCACTAAGATGCAGGATAGAGCGAACAGCACACACAGATGGCAAGATACTCACAAGTGAGATGGCATAAACGTATGCCAAACTAGACAGGACGGAACCTTAGTCGTCCGCCAGACGGTCCAATAGGAAGAAGGCTCTAGCGCTCCAATGGTCCAATCCGCAACGGCGGAAAAACACAGACGTCAGAGACCCACAGCGTCTGTGGGAGGATTAATGGCTCAGAGTCCTTGGTGTAAGTGGCAGGATACCGCACCAAACATAGGATCGGAATGATGGTAGACAAAAGAGCGGGGGTATCGTAAAAGAAATTTTATTTATAAAAATTAATTTTAAAACTGTTTAAAATACTAATAATACGTGGAAACAGCAACGCGTTTCTCGACCTTCCGGTCGTTTCATCAGGCTGATATTCACTTTGAAAACCCCGCTCTATTAAACATAATGATCATCCAATCATAGAAAGCCATACTAAAACAAATTATAACATCAGCCTTTGATAAAGGCATACTCCTGAAAAAAGAGAAAAATTATCTGATCCCGACTGAACCCAATCTGGCCTTTTATTACCACCTTCCTAAGGTCCACAAGAACCGTTCATGCCCCCCCGGAAGACCTATTATAGCAGGGATTGGCAATCTTACTGACAATGTCTCATCATATGTTGACTACTTCCTACAGAAGTATTTTTAGGTCTAGAATCCTACATTCGTGATTCAGCCGATCTCCTTAAAAAACTGGAATCATACCGCATTACACCCGATATGATTTGGGTCACCTGTGATGTTCAGGCCCTATATTCCAACATTCCCCATGACATGGGCCTACAGGCAATCTCTGAATATCTGGAACAAGATTTTTATTTACCACAGACCCAAAGAGAGTTTCTTCTAGATCTTATTGCTTTCATCTTGAGACATAACTATTTTGTCTTTCAGGATGAATTCTATATCCAAACAAAGGGTACGGCCATGGGTACCAGGTTCGCCCCCAGTTATGCGAACCTGTTTATGGGTTCCTTTGAAACAAAGGGATGGGTACAGCGCCAAAAGGCCAAGGGACAGATATACAAAACTGCCAATACGTTAAAATGTAGATTTATTACAATCAGATAAAACAATAAATGCCATAAATTGTAAAATAAGAATAAAAACAAATAGTATATTGGCAAAAAGTGCCGACCAAATATTTAAGAAATGCAATAATTAGAAACATAAAATTGCTAGCAAAACCAAAAAAATTAAAAAATCAGAAAGACCTAACATACTAGTAATCAACAAAGAAGTCTTGGGTACGTTTAGGGTAAACCAAGCTATCTATAAATTCAAAGGGTGGGAGGCTGTGGGTCAGATAAGTCAGTTATGGATCCATAGTGTGGTGTGCACCGTGGTGAATTATGGGAGGTGCGTGTAGGGTAGTGTGAATGACCCAATTCCAGAGCGGACCTGGGTGTGAATGCTTGAAAGCAACCAGAGAACAAATACAATGTAGCAGATTACAACATAGTGAAAATGGAAAATAATAAATAATATAAAATCACGGAAAAAAGGCCCAAAAAAATGTGCCGAGTGGAGACTAGAACTCCAACAAAAAAAGATCTGAGGAAATCCAAGTCCAAAAATAGTGATAGATCCTAAAAAAACAGTGATAAATCCTAAAAAAACGAGTTAAAAGTCAATCGAAAGTCAAATATAAAGTCAATGAAAAATCAAAAAAATTGATGTTCAACAAAGGGGGATGGAGAACAAAGTTGGTTACAAAAATCGGTGCAAAAATCAAAAAAGGGAAAGCAAAAAATTAGTTCATTTGTAATCCAAATGTGGCCAATGAAAGGTGATCCAAATAATATCACAGTGGTGAACAAAATCCAAGTCTAAACACAACAGAGCAAAGTGAAGAAAAATAGGATGTAAAAAAATAGGATGTATAAAATATAAAAAATATATGATGTAAAAAATATATATAACGGGTGAGACAAGAAAAATTCCAAGGATCCCAATGAACTTTAGGCAATCAGCGGCTCTTATTGTCGTCCTTAGTAGATTCCTGTAACCCAAAATAACAACATAGCGTAATACAGTTAAAAATACAATAGTAATCAAGTGGAAAGATGCTTACCAAAGGGTAAGGACGACAATAAGAGCCGCTGATTGCCTAAAGTCCATTGGGATCCTTGGAATTTTTCTTGTCTCACCCGTTATATATATTTTTTACATCATATATTTTTTATATTTTATACATCCTATTTTTTTACATCCTATTTTTCTTCACTTTGCTCTGTTGTGTTTAGACTTGGATTTTGTTCACCACTGTGATATTATTTGGATCACCTTTCATTGGCCACATTTGGATTACAAATGAACTAATTTTTTGCTTTCCCTTTTTTGATTTTTGCACCGATTTTTGTAACCAACTTTGTTCTCCATCCCCCTTTGTTGAACATCAATTTTTTTGATTTTTCATTGACTTTATATTTGACTTTCGATTGACTTTTAACTCATTTTTTTAGGATTTATCACTGTTTTTTTAGGATTTATCACTATTTTTGGACTTGGATTTCCTCAGATCTTTTTTTGTTGGAGTTCTAGTCTCCACTCGGCACATTTTTTTGGGCCTTTTTTCCGTGATTTTATATTATTTATTATTTTCCATTTTCACTATGTTGTAATCTGCTACATTGTATTTGTTCTCTGGTTGCTTTCAAGCATTCACACCCAGGTCCGCTCTGGAATTGGGTCATTCACACTACCCTACACGCACCTCCCATAATTCACCACGGTGCACACCACACTATGGATCCATAACTGACTTATCTGACCCACAGCCTCCCACCCTTTGAATTTATAGATAGCTTGGTTTACCCTAAACGTACCCAAGACTTCTTTGTTGATTACTAGTATGTTAGGTCTTTCTGATTTTTTAATTTTTTTGGTTTTGCTAGCAATTTTATGTTTCTAATTATTGCATTTCTTAAATATTTGGTCGGCACTTTTTGCCAATATACTATTTGTTTTTATTCTTATTTTACAATTTATGGCATTTATTGTTTTATCTGATTGTAATAAATCTACATTTTAACGTATTGGCAGTTTTGTATATCTGTCCCTTGGCCTTTTGGCGCTGTACCCATCCCTTTGTTTCACTATTACTTTTCTCTGGGGGAGGTTAGACCCCATTTTTTGGTTACAGCTTAGGGCACTCTTAGCGCTAGAATACCACTACTATTATCTATTGATTCACTAGCAGCTTCGAATATACTAACTGCCAATACTATGGATACTTTATTGTCAATTAGACAAGAAATTGATTTTTTTTTTTTTTTAAATCAAAGTTTTTTATTAAGGTATTTAGCACGACATGAATCACATAGAAACATGAATATAAGTTACACCAAAATAAACAAGTCTGAAGGAGATCATGACAACATTCTTATATCAAACATAACATACTGCATTATTAGCCTGACTCAACCAAATATATTACAAATATTGCATTGATACCTTATATTTTTATTTTTTTATAACATGTTACTGAAGTACCTTTTTATCACAAGTTACTACCTATTAGCAAGATACGTTAATCTGGCATATATAGAAAACTTATCTTGGTTGGAGGAAACATTTTTCCCTGAGAGGTACTGTATATTATATTGAATGTACTATTAGCATTAATGAAATAAGTATGAAATAAAGTTATAAATATAATGAACATAGAGCGGATTAACACCGCAGGAATATTCACCAAAATGGGTGGATAGAGATGTTAAATTGGGGGGGGGGGGGGGGGGGTGAGATACCACATTTGAAACTATATAATGTTAAGCAAAGAGCATAAGTTAATTGTGGTTATAGTGCTTAGATACTTATCTGAGCCAGAAGACTGGTAAACATAGAGCCCCTTGTTTTTCATGAGCTAGGCTATAGACCCTGCTCTTTGGGTCGTATTAATAATTTAGATCACAACATGTTAGGCATAGTACCGAAAACGTAGTATTCCTCGTCTAAAACAGACCCAATGTATATGACGATGGGATAATAACAACTATTATGCTATCCTGTCTTATAACCCCGTCTGAAAGGACCAACAGTGGATCATAAGTAAGGTGTGATAGACACGTGCTTGACCCTTAATGTATCTTGGTTTAAAACCACCACTATGTATACATAATACTTAATCTGTTTAATCTTAGATATAGAGGGCTTCCTCCCCTGAGATATCAAGACGTATATGACACTATATGATGCCACCTCGGCCGCAAGTGGCTTTTTAAATACTTTATTATAGTCCCATACCTAGGGGAAGGCTATGACGCCCATTTGGGTCATGTTACACACTGCATCAAGGTAGTTGCTAAAATATGGGTATAGTGTCCCATATGAGTGAGTATACCTTTCTCTACAACCCTGGTGAATGAGTGACTTAACATAGTTAGGGCCGCAACTAGCTAGATGGTCAAGCTAGCCCTCTGATATTATATGAATTAATATCCTCTGTGCAGAGAAAACGTCTTATATAGCAACATAGTTTAAGAAAAAAATAAAAAAGGAAAACACAAATAGGGTTGTATCTGATTATAACTTATGCACAACATACATATATGGCAGCAAGATTAACTATAGGCATGCATAAACTGTTTCTGCCTGTCCTATAAGAGAAAATATATAACAGTCTATAAGTTGATGACATCTGCAATTTTAGATTTACAACATATCACTATAAGCATAGTAGCTTTGCTTTATCTAGTGTCCAGTAAGACTTTGTGCTAAACAAAACCTGCTGCATGTAAGGGCAATATAAATAATCTCGCTCCTAGTAAATAGCTAAAACTAAAGATAATAAGTATGAATTGGCTCCAAAATGTGAGATGCAAATGAGCTAAAGCAGGGATTGATCAGCAGAAATGTAGTAAGAGACAGGGGTACTGCTACTACAGTTCTAATATTTAACTCGTTTCTGACCATGACAAGGGGAACCCTCTCCAGGTTGCGTGGTCACAGTCCTTTTAGCAGTATGACTCTTCCGATTATCCAATTCCAACTCGAACAACCGCACACACCTCTCTGATAAAGCTTAGATGGCTCCGGGATTGTTCAAAGGGAGGATGTCGCCAAACATGTACTTTTACCCACATTGCAACAGCTAATATCTCGCTTGACCAAGCCGCATTATTTGAAGGAGGGCTTCCGGTAATAACTTTCTCCTCGTGATTGCTGGTAGTGTGAGCTGTCTTTGGCTGATTACTTATGTAACTCGTTTCTTTCCTCTTTGCCTGTAACACCGCTAACTGACCTGTGCTGTGCAGAACAGGTCCTGTTTGAATGGTGAGAGGCTTCCTGGGCCTGTGCTGCTTGCGGATATCTGACTGCCCCGCCACCGTGAATTTAGTGCTCCCTTTTCTCTGTATTACGTACATATCCATATCTTGAAGTGTGTCTTCTCTTCTATGTGGTAAATCTGGTGCATAGTATCTGTCAGCTTCTCCTTTTTCTCCCAGTGTCTGCGCATTTAGTTGCGGGTCTACATCGACTCTCAATTCCCTAATGAGAGCACGTTGTTGAATGTCTAAGGAGAGTAATAAGTCGCTCAGCGCATTTAGTATTTGTCTCTCCATAATGTCGCTGAAGGTGAAGTTAGGGTATAAAGGATTTAGCTCTAACAAAAGAGCTGATGCCTAGGCGTCCTCTAATATGGCAGCTTACTCCATGTGCTCCTAGAAGGCTAGTAGGCCTTTATGCCGTTGCTGTGTCTAGGATTCTGTTTTAAAGTCTTATATCCTTTGCTCTGTGTTCCATGGTTTAATTACAGAAAGATATTGGTGTATATAAGACCTTAACTTGCCCAAAAATTAAGTTTATCTGATCAAACTCCAGGAGCTCTGGTATAGCACGTCTTGCTGTTTCGGCTGCTGGCTCCGCCCCCCAAGAAATTGATTTTGACACATCGTATCTAGAAAAAGGAGAAGATGATTGTTTAGATGTCCAGACTATTTTCAAGAATCTAGAGAAATTATTTGTATCAGAGGTGAAGTATAAGGCAGATATATCATTCTTACGAAAATGCATTGAACTCAAAATCATACCCAAAGGCCTAATGGTCACTAAAGACTGCGCCTTCCCTATACACAAACCCAAATATTCCTCTAGATGGACAGAGGCTTTAGCCACTGCCTCAGTCACCCTAATGAATATCATCATAGATTACAGGGATGAACTATTACATGACACTGACATTGAAATCAAGGAGGATGAGCAGATATTGATGAACTTAGAGAGCTCTGGTATTGACATTTCAGAAAAGAAACTAAACCTAGTCAAAAAAGTAACTAAAATAAGAGAGGATGTAATCACAAAGAAGACCAAAAAATTAAAGAGAGAACTAGATGAAAAAAGAGCTAGTGATAATGAATCAATCGAAACCACAGATCCCACACAAAATAGTGACCATATGGTAGGGGAGTACATCGGAAAAACCTGACGATAATAGGGCATATGACAGACAATCAGAAGTTATAAATCAGAATATTCAGCAACCAGGGCAAAATAGGTTTCGCCCACAAAAAACACATGTGAATAGATTTCAGAAAGACAGGCTACATTCAGAATATAGCCCCAACAGACCTGAATGGAACAGAATAGACCATAGAGATAAATCTAATTATAGAAGGGAGGAACAGATGTACTGGGGATCACAACACTACAGATCCGAACCCTATTATTATAGGCACTATGAGAGCCCCCGAAGGCCATGGGAAAGGGCTCCCTATCAGAAAGCCTTCAGACACAACTACAGAGATAGAGAATACTACGGTCAAGCGAACTATCCATCATGGAACTACAGAAGAGCCCCAAGACGCCACTATAGAGATGATAGGGGAAATTATCCCCAAAACTATTATGACGTCCAAAAACATGGAGGAGATCAAAATAATGATTACATCACTAGTTCGAGGCATGAGAATTGGGCAAATTCTGACATGCCAAGAAGAGATGGAACACACAGAGAATATGAAAAAAAAATTCTTATAAATCACACGATATGACGAACTATAGAAAACCTGATATGTCTGGCAGACAGAACGAACATTCCAACAGAAGTTTGTCGAATGCCGACACAAACTCAGGGACAACTCTAAACCAAATCGCCTCATCTTCACATTTTTTAAAAATGAATCAACCAGCAGTAAAGGACAAGAGAAGAAATTAGGGGAGGAGACCCTTGAACCACCAACGAGACAAAAAAAGAAGACAAGAGGTAAACGTGGGGGAACTAAAACAAAGAAAAATAAGACCCCAAAAACAAGCGATGGGGGAATTGATAATAAGGATCTTATACAAATGCCTACATCATCTCGTGGATCCGAAAAGAGGACCATTGGAGATGGAATCTTCAATCTTAGCTCATATGAAATAAAAAAAGAAGAGAGGGAAGTTCTGAAATATGGCCTCTCTTTTGCTCCGGCAAGAAGCATGGATAAATTCCAAACATTTATGAATACCAAGGACTTTATAAGGAAATTAACCTTAAAAAGGTACTTCCTAAAAACTGCTCTTGATACAACGATACCCAGGAGCTACACCTCAGCTGACGCCGAAGATCCATATATCCACACGGGACTTAAACCAAAGTCCAGCTTCTATCCCACCCATGCCAAAGGAAATGCTATTGACGCATTTGAAATCATGGTCACCAAAGATATTAGAGATGTCAAACAAAGGAGTTTGAAAAGGATTAAACACAACCTATCCAAACAACATATAGAGACCATCAGGAAACTTGAGGCGAACAACCAACTAACGATCAAGCCAGCCGACAAAGGCGGAGGCATCGTTATTCTCGACAGGGAGAAATACAATGCGGAGAACCAACGTCTCCTTGACGACCAAAAAACATATCTAAAGCTTAGGAATAACCCTGTGAAACAATATCAAGAAGAACTCAAGGAACTTCTCAAAACAGCCAAAACTTCCGGCATTTTGAACGAAAAAGAGCATAGATATCTAGACATAAAACATCCGATGACACCTATAATATAACATCTACCCAAGATACATAAAACTCTGATAGACCCTCCCGGACGTCCAATAATTTCTGGAATCGGGTCACTCACAAGTAACTTGTCAGAATACGTCGATCAACATCTTCAGAAGTACGTAAAGGCTCTTCCATCATACTTGAAAGATTCCACACAGGTTCTAAACATCCTGGAAGAGATCCCATGGGAAGAAGGCTACATCATGGCCACCTGTGATGTAGCCGCCTTATACACCAGCATACCCCATAAAGAGGGACTTGAAGCAATAAAATGGTTCTTGGATAAAGATCCCCTGATGTTGGAAGACCAGGCTAAGTTTATACTGAACAGCATCCAACACATTTTACAGCATAACTACTTTTGCAATGAAGGAATATACTACCAACAAATCTGCGGTACAGCTATGGGGACCAGGTTCGCGCCCAGCTATGCCAACTTATATATGGGCAAATGGGAGAGTATATTCTGGGACTCCTGCCCAGCGAGCGCGGACCTGGTCCTCTACCGCAGATATATCGATGATATTCTCATCATCTGGAAAGGTCCAATACAAGACCTTATATATACAATCGAGATTATGAACAAAAATGTTCTAAATCTAAAGTTCACCCATACTTGGAGCCTAAAAGAAATAGTCTTCTTGGACTTAAAAATAGAAGTCCACAATAGCAAATGGGAAACGTCCACGCACTTTAAAACAGTTGATAGTAACAACTATGTGCACTACAACAGTTGCCATCATGAAAAATGGATAAACAACATCCCCAAAAGTCAATTTCTAAGAGTCCGAAAAAATTGCTCGAATATCCAGACATGGGAGAAACAAGTGACCCGTCTAAAAGAAAAGTTTGTAGAACGAGGCTACAAGGAAGAAGATCTGAACCTCAAGATAGAGGAAGTAAGAAAGGTGGAAAGGAAAGACCTAACAAAATACAAAGAAAAGAAAGGATACGGGACAGAAGGAAGACTTAATGTACCAATGATCACAGAGTACAGCAGTAACAGATATATTATGGAAAAAAATTTTAAAAAACACTGGCATCTGCTGAAAGACGATGAGATCATTGGGAACTTACTCCCTGATCGACCAAATTTTGTATATAAAAAAACAAGTAACCTTAAAAACGTATTAGCTCCAAGCCTGCTCCGAAAGAAAAAAACAAAAACACATAACTTACAGGGAAAACCACTGAAAGGCTATTTCCCATGCCACTCTTGCAAAGCTTGCAAGAGAGGGATTAAGATCAAACAATTCCATTCATTCCAAACTGGAGAAGAATTTGCAATTAAGGACCTCATCAGATGCAAAGACACAGGGGTCATCTATCTCATTGAGTGTTCCTGTGGCCTCCAGTATGTTGGCCAGACTTCAAGAAGTCTCAGAGATAGGCTGAGAGAGCATATATTGCTGATCGAAAAACAAAATAAGGATACCGTACTCTACAAACATTTTGCAGATAAACACAATGGCAAAATACAGGAGATGAGGTTCATGGGCATACAAAAAATAATTAAAAACTGGAGGGGAGGGGACTTTGAAAAAATTCTTCTCAGGGCAGAATCGAAATGGATTTTCCTATTGGACTGCCTACACCCAAAAGGTCTAAACAATAGAGAGGACCTGGCCCACCTCTTCAACTAGTAATGAGAATCCACTCCTATGCCCACCTATGACTCAAATTACCTGTTAGGTCTTACCAGCCTTCTTCCCCTACACATGAAAACATCTAACTAAAACTCAGCCGAATCTTAGATAGTTAGTCAGGAATAAAGACAAATAGAAATCCCTTCTCTTCTAAAGGAATTACTACATTCACTCTCAGATACATAAGGACCAATGGTAGATTATCTTATGATCACATAATATAATTACTCTTTACACAAACCCTTTACGGGTCTGATACAAACCCGATAGGTTCATCAATCCCTGTTCATATACATTCATCCGGTCTCCTTATATGAAAATGACATTTGATATCATGCTCGACTTCTAATGCCAATCAATCAATCTTACACTAAAGTAATAACTAAGTATAGGATAACCTCAACTTTGACCTTAAACGTCTAGTCTGCCCCTATTCTTATAAACAATCGCCTCTCGAATGATAGTATACCCCAAAAAACAAAAGATCCAAAAAGGGCTAAGGTATACCTATAGATAACCTCAAACTTATCAAACACTAAAATTAAATAGATTTGAGGATTACTCACATTAGGATACCATTGCCAAACCCTTTCTGCTATTTTCTAAATCGATACTATGCCTCTACAATAAACAATATCACATCCAATAGATCCTGTTTTGTAGCGGAAAAATACTTCCCCAATGTCACCAACTTAAGCTATCTGATCATAGACACTACCTATGACTGATTGGTTTCTATACCACAAGAGACTATAGCAATACCACTGCCTGCTACCAGTCCATGACACTCCAAGGCACCAGATCAATTCACTTTCCAAGACGTGGCTAACAATATATACTGCTGATTAACACAGCTACCTAGATCTTTCTGACCACGATAGAGATTGTTATACATACCCTGCTTAATAATAAATGGGCTATGATGTTACGATAATGTCATAGATTTTAAATACCGTACACACTTATAAAGATATATCAAGACTCGTTGAGTCCAAAATAGGGACCTCGGAACATTTAATATATAGAGGCGGTCCAAACAGCGATTGTGCTCTCTACTATATTTTATTCTTAGCAACTTTGATTACCAGAAATGTTGCAAAATACATATAACAGATGCACACAACATTCCAATTGACAATTTAGTCTCTCTTGGGAAGTACCCAAATGGCAGGGGGTCTGAAGTGATCGCCGCTAATTAGTTTGCATACTGCAATATTTTTATCTATTTAGATGTACTGAATGTTAATTACATTCCAATTGACAATTTAGTCTCTCTTGGGAAGTACCCAAATGGCAGGGGGTCTGAAGTGATCGCCGCTAATTAGTTTGCATACTGCAACATTTTTATCTATTTAGATGTACTGAATGTTAATTAGGATACAGAGGTAAGCCGATCTGATCCTTAAACCGGAAATGAAGTCACGGCTTTCGCTTTCCATTTCTGATACATCTAAATACATGTAGTTATTATTGCCGAGAGCACGTTCACGGCAATAACCCATATATGACACTAAATATGTTTACAATAAAATCCCTATATTTTACAATTAAGGGACTTTAATTTCAAAATGCCAAGCGGAACCGGAAGTGGAATGTTTTGTAAGCCACATCCGGGTATTCAAGTAAACTCCTATTTAAAGATGCTTTGCTTACCACTGGATCAGTCTTGAAAAAGGTCTATTGAGGACCGAAACGCGTAGACCCTTTGGTAAGCATCTTTCCACTTGATTACTATTGTATTTTTAACTGTATTACGCTATGTTGTTATTTTGGGTTACAGGAATCTACTAAGGACGACAATAAGAGCCGCTGATTGCCTAAAGTTCATTGGGATCCTTGGAATTTTTCTTGTCTCACCCGTTATATATATTTTTTACATCATATATTTTTTATATTTTATACATCCTATTTTTTTACATCCTATTTTTCTTCACTTTGCTCTGTTGTGTTTAGACTTGGATTTTGTTCACCACTGTGATATTATTTGGATCACCTTTCATTGGCCACATTTGGATTACAAATGAACTAATTTTTTGCTTTCCCTTTTTTGATTTTTGCACCGATTTTTGTAACCAACTTTGTTCTCCATCCCCCTTTGTTGAACATCAATTTTTTTGATTTTTCATTGACTTTATATTTGACTTTCGATTGACTTTTAACTCGTTTTTTTAGGATTTATCACTGTTTTTTTAGGATTTATCACTATTTTTGGACTTGGATTTCCTCAGATCTTTTTTTGTTGGAGTTCTAGTCTCCACTCGGCACATTTTTTTGGGACTTTTTTCCGTGATTTTATATTATTTATTATTTTCCATTTTCACTATGTTGTAATCTGCTACATTGTATTTGTTCTCTGGTTGCTTTCAAGCATTCACACCCAGGTCCGCTCTGGAATTGGGTCATTCACACTACCTTACACGCACCTCCCATAATTCACCACGGTGCACACCACACTATGGATCCATAACTGACTTATCTGACCCACAGCCTCCCACCCTTTGAATTTATAGATAGCTTGGTTTACCCTAAACGTACCCAAGACTTCTTTGTTGATTACTAGTATGTTAGGTCTTTCTGATTTTTTAATTTTTTTGGTTTTGCTAGCAATTTTATGTTTCTAATTATTGCATTTCTTAAATATTTGGTCGGCACTTTTTTGCCAATATACTATTTGTTTTTATTCTTATTTTACAATTTATGGCATTTATTGTTTTATCTGATTGTAATAAATCTACATTTTAACGTATTGGCAGTTTTGTATATCTGTCCCTTGGCCTTTTGGCGCTGTACCCATCCCTTTGTTTCACTATTACTTTTCTCTGGGGGAGGTTAGACCCCATTTTTTGGTTACAGCTTAGGGCACTCTTAGCGCTAGAATACCACTACTATTATCTATGGGTTCCTTTGAACAATGTTACATCTATGATTCAGCATACGGGGCGAACCTGGTATACTATGGCAGATATATAGATGACCTTATCTTTATCTGGAGGGGCGAACCGTCCAGTGCTGAATCTTTTGTTGAACATTTAAACACCAACAATAGAGGTTTGGTGTTTACTAGTACTATTGAGAGGCAATCAATAGTGTACCTAGATCTTAATCTCTGTTTTACTGAGGGTCAAGTGACTAGCACTACCCATTTTAAGGCAGTAGATTGTAATAGCTATCTTGACTTCAAGAGCTGTCACTATCACCCGTGGAAATTGAACGTCCCTTATGGCCAGTTTAAAAGAGTGCGCCGAAACTGTAGTTCTATGGCTGACTACGAAACACAAAGTCTCACCTTAAAGGAACGCTTTAGGGAGAAACATTACCCTAACTCTATCATTGAAAATGGCTTCTTGAGAGCCAAAAATGATAATAGGGAGTTGTATTTTACTGGGCCTAATGCACGATTAGAACCTACAAATAACAGTACCTTTCACAAAGATCCGTTGTTCATTACCCAATTCAACTCTAACCATAATCTAATTAGAGAGATTGTCACACGTCATTGGCAAACATTACTTAAAGACCCTAGTCTATAGAAGGGCACCGACCCTCAAAACAATGTTGGCCCCGAGTAAGATTGTCAAACATAGACAGCCTTTTTCGGGTAATAATAGAAATACTTTACAACATGGGTCTTATAAGTGCAGACGAGCCCGTTGTAAGATGTGTATTTTCATTGGTGATCGGCAGAAAACTTTTAGGTCTAGTATCACCCATAAATCCTATACCATCATTGGTCGTGCATCTTGTGCTTCCTCTTATGTAGTTTATCTACTAACATGTGTCTGTGGGGTACAATACGTAGGGCGTACCTGTAGATACCTTAGTACCAGATGGTCTGAACACCATCGGAATATGAAGAATAACTATAGACTTCATAGTGTATCAAGACACTGTAACGATGTACATAGGGGAGATCTGAACTGTTATTCTGTCAATCCCATAGAATTCATCCCTAAATCCCACCTTTATAATCGTTTTTTTAGGCTCAGACAGAGGGAGACTTATTGGATCCATCTGCTGAAAAGCATGCACCCTGATGGTCTCAATTTATGTGTCGATTTGGCGGCCTTCTCATAAAGGTCCATTTCTCTAGTCCCTCTGCCTGAGTTTGATGTAGGTTATATACTACTAATCAATTGTCCCTATTGGAGTAGACGTCTATGGTCTCGGACCAACTAGATATAACTAGCTTAACCATTAAGAATATCCTTTAAGTTAATCATATTCAGATTTAGACATAAGACGATTTACTTATGACCACACACTGATATTTATCTGTCGGAACACATGGGCCCTTTAAATATGTGGAGGCTATCACACC